>NC_048446.1:11283331-11583331 GCF_004353265.1 Vitis riparia | reverse complement strand
ATTTGTGAATTAAAAACAGAGAAAACAAAAGAAAACAAAAGAAAAACAATTCAAAGAAAAAAAAATTAAAGTAAATTAAAACTAAATAAAAGGTATACTAAAATATGAACAAAGAAAAATAAACAAATAAAAATAGTTAGTAAAAAGAAAAGAAAAGTCACGATGAAGATCACAAGTACTCTCAAAAGATCATATCACTGCAAAGTGGCACCATCCCCGGCAACGACGCCATTTGATTCATGCCTAATTGGTGTCTCAACTGATTCGTGTCCAACTGGTGCTCCTTGATTAAGGGAGTAATCAACAAAATTTATAACCTATTACACCATAAACTAGGGTAGCAAAGACAAAGCTACTATAGCATAGTGGCTCTAGGATCGTTCACTGGGATGGGTTTTCACTTCACAAATGATATTAATTCAAAGCTGAATTGGCGTCTTTTCATTTCAAGGTTAGCTTTAAAAGAAAACATAATCTTTGGTGGAAAAAGGTTTGGTTTTAAACTAACCAAAAATAGTAACTGATTTTACTTAGAAAAGAAAAGTGTTTCTTGGAGTTTAGATCACTGGGCTTAGATTCCTTGTACAAAAATGAGAGTTCCAGTCACTTGTTTCTTTTCCTCGCATTAGAGAATTAACATATAGTTAATTCTCTAACCGGTGTTGTACAAATGCTTCCCATTAATGGATTCAAACACTAAATCCCTCTCACTGATGCATCTTGCAATGGCTCATACCTCTCACCTAGCACTTGCCATTCAAGGTGATCTTTAACCTTGGATTTCCCTTCACAAGCTCGTAAGAGATAACTAATGGATGTCTCCTTGGAGTCCAAAAGCTTACCAAGTGTTGGCAATTCTAGAAAATCCTACCTTCAAGCCACCTCCCGAGGCTCGCAAGGGGTAAACTAGTGAATCTCCATGGACGGAGATCACTTGCCTTACCAAGTGTTGGCCCACGTGATTTAAAGACGTTTTAAGTTAACTAAAAAGATAAAAAGCATTAACGGGTCACTCTTTCTCTTCATTAAAAACTAAAACAACAAAACTTCCAATTTATGCATGAGGAAACTTACCCGACTTTCCTCACTCCAAGATACGAAGAGCCTAGCCTCTCATCCTCTAAGGAAAAATCCTCAAAGTTTGATTGGCTAGAAAGAAAAAGAATGAGAAAACAAAAATATATATGAAAAGCAGAGCAAGTGCTTTGTATTTTACTTCCTTGCAAATTTGTACAAAGGATCCGTCGTAACCACCTCCTCCGAGAATCCCCCTGAGAGTTTATATAGGAAGGTAATTTACCCTTCCTTAGATACTTCCTAGCTAAGGAATTACATGAGTGGCTGAATACAAGGAGAAAATGGGGATTTGGACATAAAAAATCTGAAGAAAAATATCTCAAAGTGTCGGTCGCACATATCGTGAAGTTTTAGGAGAACATTGTGCAAAATGGCTGCGAAATCATTTCGCAACAAAAGGGTGATTTCGCAGCCGTGCAAAATTCTTCCTTCAGCTTGGAGTGATTGGCTTCCAATGGCTATAACTTCCTCATTTCAGCTCCAAATCGTACACGGTTTGAAGCGTTGGATTCTTGACTTCCTGAGCTTTGAAATGGTATATAGAATGTAGAAAATGGACTTCAGAAAGTGCTCCAAAAGTGTGAAAGAAGACTGTAGCTGTTGTCCTCTATTTTCTTCACTATGTTTTCCTCTTTCCGTTGTTCTTTCCTTGCATACTTTGAACGACTTTGGCAAAGGGCTATGGAGCTCCAAAGATTGGTTCTTCATGAATTTGAGCTTTCCATTGCTTTTCCATGGATTCCAAAGAACTCTCCTCAATCTTGGATTGCTTTGGTGATCAAATTACTAACAAAAACACCAAAACTTACACAATTTGGTTAGAATTGATTGTAAGGGTCCTTAACATGTTAATTGCGTTAAAAGGTAATAACTACTACTCAAAAGTGTTTAAAAGAGTTAATTACAAGCTATGAAATAACACTTTTTAAGTAGTAATCAGGATCATGTGATGGCTCTGCTCTGATATCCTCATCTGGTATGGGCTGCTCAGCTGGTATGATCTCCTCATCTGGCACTGGAGGCTCGGATGGTCTAGACCTATCATGCCTAGGAAGTGTCTCCATACTCAGATGCTGCTGGATCTGATGAAGGATCGTGGTATGCTGGGTCTGAGTAGTAATGATCTGATCCTGGTGTGCACGAATAGTGGCCATCTACTGGATAAGAGATTCCGGAGCGGTGCTCAGTGTCTGCAATGCGTGCACTAAGCCTCTGAATTTCGTAAGAGAAACGGTGACAGTGGGCTCAGATGAAGGAGGAGGAGGTGGTGAGATAGCTGGCACGACTGGTGGAGCTGGTTGAGTGATAGGAGAAGCAGGAAGTGTAGCCTCAGGCATGTGCACTGAGGTGTGTGCTGCAGGGGCAGGAGGTGTAGTGTCAGTGAGAATCTCATCCTGTTGGGCCTGAGGTAGCTGCTCATCTTGGAGTAGCTCTAGAGGTGGGGGCACATCTGGGGCTCCCTGAGGTGGAGGCACAGCTGGGGGTCCCTGAGGTGCAAAGTAGGCTGCCAAGTGATGCCATTTGTAGAGAGAGAAGTCCTCTCGGCAATGGCGGTGCCTCTCAAGGCGGGGCTCTCTAGGATAGCCCAGGTGCTCTAAAATCTGGCAGAGGAGCCTCGAAAATAATAATGGGATGACATCTGCCCTCTGAAGCTTCTTCTGATGGACTTTCTCTTCAAAGTGAAGAAGAGAAGTTATAATCAAATGATGAGGGCCGAAGTAATATCCCTCAGAAATCCTAAATAACGCCTCAAGTATAACTCCTCTCCTCTGAACTTTATGCTGAAGTGGGAAGATGTTGGCACGCAAAAGCACATCAATAAGGAGCATCCCAGATGGAAGCTCTCTCCTAGTCAACACTGAGGTTGTGGAAGTCCCCCTGGACAAGATACGAACCATGTCCCTTTGAGAGAATGAGGACCACTCCCTAAAGCCTGCCTGAGTCACAGGCTCATAAGGTATACGGAAGGCCTCAGCAATGTGGCGAGCTCCAATGGCACCCTGGCGTCCATCTATGGTAAAATAGATGAGAGTAGGATTTCGGACGCCTCGAGTAGTCATAGACTGATAAAAGTCTAGAACTACTCTGGGATAATAGAACTACCTAGGGGTGAGGATATGCTCCATGTGATACCTCTGCAACAAATGAAATGAATCCCTGAGCTCTGGTTGCTGTTTGAGAGCCTCGATGTCGAACCAGGTCTCTGAATGGAATGTGCGATCTCTGCAATCTAGGTTTCCCTCTATAGGCAGCCCTGCGATCATAGGACGCCTGATGATGGTCTCGAGAGGAACCCCCACAGGAATCTGAGAGTCCTCAGTAGGTGGCTCTGCCTGAGGTAACTGGGACGGCTCTCCAGGACCCGAGAACTTGGCCCTCTTCGCAGGTGGCCGAGAAGCTGGCCTCTTGGCTTTCGCGGCGGGCGGCACAGGGTCAGTGGGTGGCCTCTTGGTGGGATACCGGCACTGAGAAGGCGTTCCACCCTCAGATGGGGGAACGGTGAAGTCCTGAGCAGGTGGCGAAGTGGCGCCTCCAATGGCGGACTGCTCTGGTCGAGGCATCGGCAAGGATGGGGATGCGGAAAGACCTCCCCTAGTCTTTGCCATGGCCAAAATGGAGCGAAATGGCTGTTTGTGAGTTCCAGAGGCTCTCAGCTAGTGCGCGGGGCTGTTCTCTTCGGCTTCTCTCATTCAAGGGTTTAAATATAAATGGGGGCTTGGGGTGGTTTGATGTTTAAAAATCCCTATGGCAATCGAAAAGTCATTTTTGGAAGTTAGGCAAAGTCCCGGGGGTAAAAAATGGGTTTAAAAGTCAGTTAGGAGTTTTCGCATCTTAAAATTTCACCGTGCGAAATTTTTGCACCTTGAATTTTACCGTGCAAAATTTTTGCACTTTAAACTGAGATTTTCGCACCTTAAATGGAGTTTCGCACTCAATTTCGCACTGTGCGAAATTTTCGCACCTTGTTTCGCACGGTGCGAAATTTGGCTTGAGGTGTGCGAAATGGCACTCGTGTGCCAGGAGGGTGTTTCGCACGGTGCGAAAATTTTCGCACCTTGAATAGTGGTGTGCGAAACTGAAATTCAGAGAATTCACACCTTGGACAGTGATTTTCGTATGTTGGAATGAATTTCGCACCTTGGATTGAGGTGTGTGAAATTTTCGCACCTTGATTTGCACTGTGCGAAAATTGCCTTGAGGTGTGTGAAATGGCACTCGTGTGCCAGGAGGGAGTTTCGCACGGTGCGAAAATTTTCGCACCTTGAATAGTGGTGTGCGAAATCTTGCTTTTGGAAATTCGCACCTTGATATGTATTTTCGCATGTTGGATTCCATCGTTTGAAATTTTCGCACCTTGAATTGCAGTGCTCTATTCCCTTTGCTTTGCTTCCCTGTCTTGCTTTTCAAGGCTTCTCCACATTTTTCTTGATTTTTTCTGAAATTTAACATCAAAATTGACTTGAATTAAGACAAAATAAACCAAGTTTGAGCAAGAATTAAAATCAAAAGAAGTAGAAATAAAAATAAAAATAACAATACAACTATAAAACTATAAAAATTCATGGACTTATATAGTCCATGAAACCCTGCTTTCCCTCAAAGTTGTTGTGGTTCAAGGAGGTTGATCTCCTCCTTGTATGCATTGTAAGGCTCTATGAATGGCTTGAGACGATGGCCATTGACTTTGAAGGTTTGATTGCCTTTGGGATTGAATACTTCCACCACTCTATTGGGATGCACTTCATGAATTATGAAAGGACCCGTCCACCTTGATTTCAATTTTCCCGGAAAAAGATGAAGTTTAGAGTCATAAAGCAAGACTCTTTGTCCCTTGGTAAAATTCTTCTGATTTACCAACTGATCATGCCATTTCTTCAACCTCTCTTTTGCAATTTTTGAATTGAGGTAAGCATCATTCCTCATTTCCTCCAATTCATTCAAATCCAAACATCTCTTTAACCCGGCTCTTGTCAAATCCATGTTGAGCTTCTTGATTGCCCACCATGCTTTATATTCAATCTCCACTAGGAGATGGCACACTTTGCCATAAACAAGGCGATAAGGAGACATTTCGAGAATGGTCTTATAAGCGGTCCTATAAGCCCATAATGAATCCAGGAGCTTAATAGACCAATCCTTCCTATTCACATTCACCACCTTCATCAATATATTCTTGATTTCCCGGTTGGCTAACTCAACTTGGCCACTTGTTTGAGGGTAATAAGGTGTAGCTACCTTGTGCTTAACCCCATATTTGGCTAGAAGAGTCTCAAAAGGCTTATTGCAAAAGTGGGTTCCTCCATCACTGATAATGGCCTTAGGCACTCCAAATCTTGAAAAAACGTTCTCCTTGAGAAATTTGAGAACCACCTTATGATCATTGCTCCTGCATGGGATTGCTTCTACCCACTTAGAGACATAATCCACTCCCACCAAAATGTAGGAGTGTCCAAATGACATTGGAAATGGTCCCATGAAGTCTATCCCCCAAACATCAAAGACATCCACTATCAAGATGGGGTTCAAGGGCATCATATTCCGGCATGTTAGCTTTCCTAGCCTTTGACACCGATCACATCCCTTGCACATAAAGTGGGCATCCTTGAAAAGAGAGGGCCACCAAAAACCTGATTGGACCACTCTCATGGCTGTTTTCTGGGGAGCAAAATGACCTCCACATGCACTATAATGACAATGGGATAGAATCCCTGATTGCTCTTGTTCAGGAACACATTTCCTTATGATTTGATCAGCACAATATTTGAAGAGAAAAGTCTCCTCCCAATAATAGGCATGGATCCTAGCAAAGAAATGCTTCTTTTCTTGGGCACTCCACTCACTTGGAACTTCTCCAGTAACCAAGTAATTTGCAATGTGAGAATACCATGGAGCTACCTCTATTGACATGAGAGACTCCTCAGGGAAGTCATCATTGATAGGTAGACCATGTGAGTCATGTGCTATCACAAGTCTTGACAAGTGGTCAACTACCACATTTTCAACTCCCTTTTTATCCCAGATTTGGAGATTGAATTCTTGAAGCAAAAGGATCCATCTTATCAATCTTGCCTTGGCATCTTGCTTGGTTAGCAAGTACTTCAAAGCAGAATGGTCAGTGAACACCACTATAACGGACCCTACCAAATAGGCACGAAACTTATCCAAGGCAAAAACTACTGCCAACAACTCCTTCTCAGTAGTTGTGTAGTTCCTTTGAGCCTCATTCAAAGTTTTGCTTGCATAATAAATCACATAGGGCTTTCCATCTTCCTTTTGCCCCAAAACAGCCCCCATAGCAAGATCACTTGCATCACACATTACCTCAAAAGGTAATTTCCAATTTGGGGCTCTCACTATTGGTGCAGTTGTGAGGAATTGCTTCAATTCCTCAAAACTCTTCTGACATTTCTCATCCCACACGAACTTGGCATCCTTTACCAAGAGTTCACAAAGAGGTTTTGAGATTTTTGAGAAATCCTTAATGAACCTCCTATAGAACCCGGCATGTCCTAGGAATTGCTGAATTCCTTTAACATTTGTGGGAGGTGGCAACTTAACAATTAGCTCCACCTTTGCCTTATCTACCTCAATGCCATTCTTGGAGATTATATGTCCTAAGAGAATTCCTTGTTGTACCATAAAATGGCACTTCTCCCAATTTAGCACTAGGTCTTTCTCAATACATCTTTGGAGAACAGCTTCTAAATGTAACAAACACTCCTCATAAGAATCTCCATATACAGTGATGTCATCCATGAAGACTTCCATGATGCGCTCCACCATATCACTGAAGATGCTTAGCATACATCTTTGGAAAGTTGCAGGTGCATTACATAGACCAAAGGGCATCCTCCTATAGGCAAAAGTACAAAAGGGGCAAGTAAAGGTTGTCTTTTCTTGATCTTCCAAATCAATCTCTATTTGGAAGTACCCTGAGTAACCATCCAAAAAATAGTAGAAAGGATGCCCTGAGACTCTCTCAAGGACTTGGTCCATGAAAGGCAATGGGAAATGGTCCTTCATAGTCACTGAATTCAACCTCCTGTAGTCTATACACACCCTCCATCCTGAGGTAAGACGTGTAGAGACTTCCTCCCCTTTTTCATCCTGGATCACAGTAATTCCAGATTTCTTTGGGACTACTTGGGTTGGGCTCACCCACAAGCTATCTGAAATGAGATATATGATCCCTGCTTGAAGTAGCTTCAGAACTTCACCCCTTACCACCTCTTGCATGTGAAGATTCAACTTCCTCTGGGGCTGCCTCACTGGTTTTGCATCTTCCTCCATGTAGATATGGTGGGTGCATACCAAAGGGCTAATCCCATTCAGATCAGAAATTGTCCATCCAATGGCTTTTTTGCATTTTCTGAGGACTCCCAAAAGACTATCCTCTTGATCACTTGTGAGAGTTGAAGAAACCACCACTGGACATTTCTCATCTTCCTCCAAATATGCATACTTCAAATCAACAGGAAGCGGCTTCAAAACAAGCTTTGGAGGGTCCTCCATAGCTACTCCTTGTGAGTTCTCCTTATTGAACAGTGGTAAGATCTCTTCCCGTCTCCTTCAAGGAGACATGATGGCTAGCACATCAGAGGGTTTAGGTAACCCATCTTCAAGCACTCCAAGGCTTTCGTTCAAGCTCTCTTCTAAATTCTTGTCACAATGCTCTTCAACCAAAGTGTTGATCAAGCACACCTCCTCAAATCCTTCCTCCTCTTCTAGGTGAAGATGCCTTTTGCATAGGTGGAATATGTTTAATTCCAAGGTCATGTTTCCAAATGTGAGCTGCATCACCCCATTCCTACAATTAATGATGGCATTGGAGGTAGCTAGGAAAGGCCTCCCAAGGATGATTGGCACATAATTTTCTTCCTTAACAGTGGGATCAGTATCAAGCACCACAAAATCCACGGGATAGTAGAATTTGTCCACTTGAACTAGAACATCCTCTATCACCCCCTTGGGATTTTGACTGACCTATCAGCTAAGGAGAGAGTTATGGTTGTGGGCTTCAATCCTCCAAGACCTAGTTGCTTATACACAGAGTATGGGAGCAAATTCACACTTGCCCCCAAGTCTAGTAAAGCCTTCTCCACATGTGTCCCTCCAATGTTGACTGAAATGGTGGGACATCCCGGATCTTTCTACTTAACTGGAGACTTACACTAAATGATGGCACTTACTTGCTCAGTGAGGAATGCCTTCTTTGTCACATTTAACCCTCTCTTGACCGTGCACAAGTCCTTTAAAAATTTTGCATATGTAAGGACTTGCTTGATCATATCAAGTAAGGGTATATTCACCTTCACTTGTCTCAAAAATTCAAGAATTTCTGATGAATTTTTTATTCCCTTATTTCCATGTAAAGCTTAAGGAAAAGGGGGAGGCATATGTTTCTTCATCATATCCTCTTTGATCACTATCCTTGGCTCTTCTTCAATGCTTGATTTAGAAGCATTTTTCTTCCCACTCTTATCTTCTTGGTTATTGCTCTCTTTAACCAAGGGTCTCTTTGACATGAGTTCTTCATCTTGCCTCACGTTAGGCAAGGGTTGATCAACCTCCTTCCCACTCCTCAAAGTGATCATAGCTTTGACCTCCCTCAAATTTGAAGACTCCCCGTCTTGGGTTTCAACTTCATGAACACCCTTTGGATTTTGGCTTGGTTGAGAGGGAAACTTTCCTTTCTCATTCACTGTGTTGAGGTTGGTAAGCCTAGAGATGGAGTATTGAATATTGTCTATCTTCTGAGATGGATCATTTTGCATCCCATCCATTCTCTTAATTTGAGAACTCTCAACATTCTCAATCTTTTGGTGCAATTGGGAATTGATTGCCTTTTGTTCACCCACAAAGTCTCCCATGACCTTACTTAGGTTCACAATGGCTTGCTCCACTGAAGAGGTTTGTTGAGGTGCTTGGGTTTGGGCTTGTGGTTGGTATGGAGGTGGCCTTGGTTTCCAAAAAAAATTTGGATGGTTTCTCCAGCTTGAATTGTAGGTGTTTCCATAAGGTGCATTGTTGTTGGGCCTAAATTGCCCCACAACATTGGCTTGATCACCTAACATCTCCCTCACAGCTGGGATGGTTGGACACTCATCTACCACATGATCACATGATTGGAAAATGGTGCATGGCATGACATGGGCTTGTGTCTCGGAAATGGCTTGGACTTCATGCATTTTTTTCAACTCAAGTTCTTCCAACCTCCTTGCCATTGTTGCCACCTTAGCTTTCATGTCCATTTCTTCACTTAACATGTACATTCCAGCCTTTGGATTTACAGGAGCTTTCATTTTTCCCATTTCTCTTGAGTTGGGTTCATCCCATCCTCTTCATACCTCATATACATAACTTAAAAATTCCATGGCTTCTTCCGGATTCTTACTCATAAAATCTCCCCCACACATGGTTTCAAGAATTTGCTTCATGGAGGAAGACATCCCATCATAAAAATAGCTCACCAAGAGCCATGTATCAAAGCCATGATGAGGACAAGCATTGATGGCCTCCATATACCTTTCCCAACATTCATGGAACTTCTCATTTTCTTTGGCATAAAAGTTTGAGATTTGTCTCTTCAACCCATTGGTCCTATGGGTGGGGAAAATTTTCTTCAAAAATTCGGCCTGAAGATCAACCCAATTCCTTATGCTCCTTGGCCTTAAAGAGTTAATCCATATTTTTGCCTTATCCTTCAAAGTAAAAGGGAATAGCTTGAGTCTCATCAAGTCTATTGAAGCTCCTCCCTCTCTAAAAGTATTGCACATGATTACTACCCAAAAAGTGTTATTTTACGCCTTTAATTCATTATGTTTTAAGCACTTTTGTGTAGTAGTTCTCCATTCTTATTCCAATTGGCATGTTAAGGACCTAGAAATGACTTCTAATCATATTTGTGGCTAGTTTTAGTGTTTTGACAGCTCTTTGGATCATTAAGACAAGCCAAGCAAAGGAGAGAAGCAAAGAGAAGCAAAGAGGAAAACATAGTGAAGAAAACAGAGGACAGCAGCTGCAGTCTTCTTTTGCACTTTTGGAGCACTTCCCGAAGTCCATTTTCTACATGCTATATACCATTTCAAAGCTCAGGAAGTTAAGAATCCAACTATTCAACCCGTGTACGATTTGGAGCTGAAATGAGGAAGATATGGCCTTCGGAAGACAACTGCATCAAGCCATGGGAACACCATTTCGCACCATGAAGAACCACCTTGCGAAATTTCGCAAGGTGGATTTAGGCACCTTGCGAAAATGCCTTCGAAATCCTCTGTTTCTCCACACACGCACCACCGACTTCCCAGATATTTTTAGCTTGATATTTTCTCGTGTAAATTCCTTTTGTAACCTTGTATTCAGCCGACAGAAGGCTTTATCTTGTAATTTTGCTATATATAGAGGTGCACAACGCCTCCAAAAAGAGGAGGAATTTTGGGGGATCGATCCTCTGTACATTAACTTAGAAATATATAAAGCTCTGTTTATCTCTCTTCTCCGGTTCTTCCCCATTTCTATTTTCTTAGTAGCCAAACAGCCTTTGAGGACTTTTCCTCAGAGGATGATTGGCTAAAACTTTTAAGTTTCTCAAAGTATGGATGTTATGTGATGGCTTGGATGCAATCCCATGGAAATTTCTCGCACCTGGAAGGTAAGGTAGTTGTTTTTCATTAATGGTTCATTAATGCAAAGTTTGGTTTTTATTTCCTTTGGACAACTTCCAACGACCAATACTTGATAAGCTTTTGGATTTCTATCCATTAGTTATCTCCTACGAGCTATTGGAAGGTGAGGTTTTCAATTCCAAGTTTTGCATTAATCCATTAGAACCAATTTCAATGGCCATTCAAAGGTGAGTTTATCACCTGGAATGACTTTGAGTTGCCAATATTTGGTAAGCTTTTGGCTTTAGACCATTAAATATCTCTTACGAGCCATTCAAAGGAAGTCTAAGGTGAATAACCATTGATGAAATTCACTACCATCTGTTTTGCCATTTTAAAGGATTAAAACTTGATTTGCTAAATCCATACCGATTCGGGAAGCAAGCATCACCATAGTTGCAACCCCAACGCGAGGAGCCTATCCTGAGATTTCCAATTTGCATAAGAGCCAGAGCATAGCTATCCTATCTTTGAGAAACTTGTTTTTACACCCTTTCATTTTAGTCTTTAATGTTAGCTTAAATTAGTTTAAATCTCTCTAAAACATTTACATCTTCTTTTAAAGCTAACATCCATAAGAAAATCACCTATTTTCCTAATTTGAATATCACTTGTGTTTGTGAAAACCCTTCCCAGTGAATGATCCTAGAACCACTATGCTATAGTAGCTTGGCTACTTTAGTAATAGTATTTAAGGTATAAATTTTGTTGATACGCCTTTAAAGCTAAGCTACCAAGAGTTGCATCAGCACACCTCCTCAAACTCTTTGATGTGGGCATATGGGTTCTCACTCTCCATTCCATGGAAATTTGGTAAGAGGGGCACAATATGGGGCCTTATAATCAGCTGCTCAAGGGAAGGCACGATGCATGAGGGTGCACTCATCCTTGGTGGGTGCATTCTATCCTTCATGGATAAATATGCATTTGGATTACCCCCTTAACCGTGTTGAGAATTCTGATCCTCTTGCGGAGGGTCCACGATGTTTACACAGATATCCAACTCTGTGTCTTGAGGATTCTCTATCTGTACTAGCCTTCCCTCTTGGTCCCGAATCCAATAGGGCATGCACAAGTTACAAGTTCCCTGAAAACAAAACAAAGACAACAAAAACAAAAGAAAGCTAGAAGAAAGTTAAGGTTAGAAAGAAAATGAAAGTAAACTTAACAAAAGGAATTCTACAATTAAAAGAAAGGAAATGAAGTTAGTGAAAAAGGAATTCACCAAAAATTGTGATGGAAATCACAAGCGTTCTCATAAGATCATATCAGTGCAAAGTGGCACCATCCCCGGTAACGACGCCATTTGATTCATGGCCAGTTGAGTATTTTAATCAAAAATATTTATAAATCATATGACCTTATACTGGCGTAGCAAAGCTACTATAGTATAGCAGCTCTAGGGTCGAACTTAGGGATGGGTTTTCTCTCTACCAGTGATAGACTCTAGATTAGAAATTGAGTCTGATGATTTCCTTTATCATAAACTTAAAGTTTAAAAGAAAATAAAATTTGTTTTGGAAGTGATGTTTGGAACTAAACTAATATAGAACTAGGTAGAAATGAAAGAAAGAAAGTCTCCCGGAGCTAGAGGTTGCTAGGATCAAGTTTAGAATGCAAAGTGGGAAATTCCGGATTTTTCTTCTCGCATTGGGGACAACAACATAAAGGATGGTTGTTTCCCGAATCGGTATAGGTTTAACAATGAAGATTTAATCCATAAAAAGTCAATAGAAGTGGTAGTCAAGTTCCATTAATGGCTTTAGACACTATGGGTCTTCACCTTGAGCCACTTTCCAATGGCTCATACATGATAACTAATGGTCTGATATGGATCTAGCAATAAGTATCCACAGAGACCTAAAGCTTACCATGTGTTGGCCATTCAAAGTGATTCAAAGGGATTTAAAGCAAAACTTTAGATTTAAAAGCCATTTATGAACTCCAACTACCTGTATTTAATGCACGAGAGTTTTCCACCTTTGCATCTGGACTTTTCACCTAGCTTCCCTTACTCCAAGAAACCAAAGGTTCAACCTCTCATCCTCTGGGAAAACATCCTCAAAGGTTGTTTGGCTTCCAAGAAAAATAAAATAGTAGAGAGAAAAAGAAATCAAAAGAGATCTCTATATTTCACTCAGTGTAAAATATACATAAGTTGGTCTCTCCTGGAGAAAGCTCCCCGAGAGTCCCTTTTTTTAGTGTTTACAAGAGAGTTTATATAGGAAGGTAATTTACCTTTCCTTGGATACTTCCTAGCTAAGGAATTACATGAGTGGCTGAATACAAGGAGAAAATGGAAATTTAGACACAAAAATATCAGAAGAAAAAGAGTCGGCACAAATATCCCAGTTTCGCACGTTGCATGGTGATTTGCGAAAATTTCGCAAGTTGATTTCGCAACTTAGAATCCACTTTCGCATGTTGAGATCCAATTTCACAAGTTGAAAAATCAACTTCGAATGCTGGGCTTCACCGCGACTACACAGCTGCCATCCACTTTAAATTTCGCACGTTGAAGTTCCAATTTCGCAAGGTGCGAAATTGTCCCTCAGCTTGATGCAGTTGCCTTCCGAAGGCCATATCTTCCTCATTTCAGCTCCAAATCGTACACGGTTTGAAGCTTTGGATTCTTGCCTTCCTGAGCTTTGAAATGGTATATAGAATGTATAAAATGGACTTGGGGAAGTGCTCCAAAAGTGTGAAAGAAGACTGTAGCTGCTGTCCTCTATTTTCTTCACTCTGTTTTCCTCTCTCCATTGCTTTTTCCTTGCATACTTTGAACGACTAAAGAAAAGGACTATGAGGCTCCAAAGCTTGGTTTATTCATGAATTTGAGCTTCCAAAAGCTTTTCCATGAACTACATACAGCTCTCCCTCATTCTTAATTTGCTTTGGTGAGCTAAAAGCTATGAAAAACACCAAAACTTAACACAATTTGATTAGAAACGATTGCAAGGGTCCCTAACATGCCAATTGAGTCAAAAGGTAATAATTACTACTCAAAGGTTTTTAAAAGAGCTAATTACAAGCTACAAAATAACATGTTTTGAGTAGTAATCACCTCTCAGGCCCTGACCGTGCCATCTTCTAAGGGTGGGGTGACTTCTAGCCCTCCTTAGTGCCGGTATTCGACACGGAGACCGCCAACATCTCCACCCCCAAAGCCATCAGTACACCGCATTCCACCAATGAGAGCCAAGACCTCGGGTCCTAGAGAGACATCTAGTTAGGCTCCAGCCAACTCTCAGGCCCTAGGAGATATTCAGAGACCTTCAGGCATTGCTCCTGAAGGCATCATCAAGAGGCCTATGGTTACTGCGCCACCCATTCTGGGCAATTTAGATTGTAGAGCTAAGCTATTTCACTCTGAGCTCTACTTCTACCCCAAAGTAGCAATGGATTTCTATCAGTCCATGACTACTCAAGGCATCCAGAGTTCCACAACCACTTGTTTCAACATAAACGGACGTCAGGGTATCTTAGAGGCTAGGCATATTGTTGAGGCTCTCCATATTCCATTTCAGCCAGAGGATCCAGAGCAGTTCAGACAGTGGACCTCTAAATCTCAGCGAAACATGGTCTGCATTCTATCACGAGGGACTTCTAGAGATACATGCCTGCTACGTAAGGAGCTTCCATATGGGATGCTCCTAGTAGATGTATTGTTGAGGTCCAACATTTTCCCTCTTCAGCATTCAGTGCAGAGGTGAGGACCTATTTTGGATGCATTATATAGGATATATATGGGTTTTTATTTTGGGCCACACCATCTGATCATGGCCGCTCTCCTATACTTTGAGGAGAAAGTTAATAGGAAGAAGCTACAACGAGCTGACGCGATTCCATTACTATTTCCGAGGCTACTGTGCTATATATTGGAGCATATGGGCTACCCTACTGAGCCCCATCTCAAGCGCCACCACCATTGCCGAGAGCATTTCACTCTCAACTAATGGACACAACTAGTAGAGAGGAATTCAGCCGAATCAGCACTTGAAGCAGCCCCACCCAGGCCAGTACCCCCAGTACCAGCACAGCCTGACCAGGCACAACAGGACAAGCATCCCACAGAGTTTATTCTATCCACCCCTATTGTACCATCTATGCCTCAAGCCGCCTCTACTGATCCTCTAGCTACACCACCTGTTCCACTAGTTGTACCTCCTCCATCATAGGACTTTATCACAATTTCTGGCTTAGAGTTTCGTGGCATGGTATTATTATTCAGAACATTCAACGCCACGCATGATGCTCTATTCTGGAATATGAGAGACATTCGAGCTTAGCAGGATCGACATTATATTATTCTTGACCAGCATACTGCTATCCTTAGTTAGATACAACAGCATCTAGGTCTTGCACCACCTTATACTGATATTCCTGGACCATCAAAGCCGAGAGTTCCAGCTGAGGAGACCATCACAGCTGATGTCCCACCCCAGGCCACTCACGAGACAGCCCCAAAGCCATCATGTCCACCAAAGAACCCCGCTCCTTGATCATTTCTTTATATTGTATTTACTTAGTATATTAGTTGATATTATATATTGTGGGATTGGATGTATTACATGATCATTTCATTGTACTTTCTCAGAGTAATATATACATATCATTTTTGTTTATACTTGGCATTCTCTTTTCTATCTCCTTTACTCATTAATCTTTTGTTTTTTTTTAATCATGTGGTTTCTCCTATACAACTCAGAATCCATGTCACTTAGGAGGTACCACTTCCTCCCTTTATTTATAATCATTCTTGCCACATTGAGGATAATGTTGATCTTGGTTGGGGGGAGAGTAAAGGAAGGAAGTTGTTAATAATGCTAAGTTACCTTGTTAATTTAGTACTTTTTGCTTAATTTTTTTTTAAAAATTTTCTTTCTTAATTTTAAAAGTTTTACTCTACTCTACATGGTTATTAAGGAAAAATTCTTAAAATGAAATGAGAGAAATTGAATTATTGTCTTTTTATTTGAATAGTAGAGTCGTATTATGCTTATTGAGGTTGATGAATTATTGAAACTCCTATTGATTTCAACCTTATTTCTTCCACTTTAATCTTACCACACACTGTGCACTTTAGATTCTTATTATAAGATGATAAACTATCTCACCTCCTGAACTTAGGAAAATTTAGACTAGGTACCTTTGACCTCGTTTTAAATAGTGTTGGGACACCTTATAAAAGGCCAATGAGCCTCGAAAAAAAAAAAAGAGAAAAAGAACAAAGTGTTTTGCTTGCTTTGAAACCTGAGCAAGGTCCGAGGGGTATATGGTGAAAATCTTTAAAACTCGGTGCCCTAAGCCTTAATTGGTTGGGAGTCACCGACCTCAATGCTCGTTACAAGGGTGAATAGGTGAAGTTTAACATATTGTAGGTGCTTGGGTATTAAATTTCAATCTCAAAAATCCGGGGTAAAATCTAAGGAGTTAGTGGTCAAAAGATCCTTAAAGCTTGATTCCCTAAACCTTGATTGGTTGGGAGTCATCGATGGACCCCCGTTACATAGACACTTTAGAAAATAATACCTTTAGCATTACACTCCTACAAGAAAAAATTGTGAAATAAAAGAGGTGCGTTCTTAGCTTATTGAAAGTGGTCAGTTTGCTAAAGTCTGTGAAAGAACTAGGTTGGGGGAGAGATTAGTTCAGAGTACTATATTCAGAAGCTAATAAATAACACTTAGATTTTTGTGGAAGAGTACTGATTGAGCCTAGGAGAGTGGAAATCCTATCATGACTTAAATTTGCATAATGCCTACTCTTTATGAATTATGATCAGGTAAGATTTTTGATACCCTCTTGTTGAAGGTTGGGTTTTGCTTCTTTAATGTTCCATGTGAGAGTATGTTTTCCAATCATACCACTTATGATTTTTTGGAGTGATCAACATGATTTTGTAAATTATTTTACTGTCTTAATTTTTGTTTTTTCTCTCATTCTTTGCTAAGGGACTAGCAATATGTTGTTTGGGGGGAGTGATTACTACTCCAAAAGTGCTCTTTTATAGCTTGTTATAAACTCTTTTAAACACTTTTGAGTAGTAATTAATACCTTTTAACTCAATTGGCACGTTAAGGACCCTTGCAAATGTTTTTAATCAATTTTTGGCTAGTTTTGGTGTTTTTGGTAGCTTTTTGATCATTGAAGCAAGCTAAGAGTGAGAGAGAACTTTGTGCAATTCTTGGGAATGAGCTTCCAAGCCAATTAAGAGATGTAAGGAAGAGGATCAGAGAAAGAAATCCATCATGAAGCAATTTTGCATGGTGATGCGAAATCTTCACATGCTATGTGAAATTCAAAGAATAGCAGTTGCAAGGAAAATTTGGAGCACTTTATGGAGTCCATTGTCTACATACTATACATCATTTTGAAGCTTGTGAAGTTAGGAGTCCAACGCTTTAAATGGTGTGCAATTTGGAGTGAAACAAAGAAGTTATGGCCAGTTGAAGGCAACTGTGCAAAGTTGAAAAGGAATTTCGCATTGACATTTCCTGATGCGAAAATTTTCGCATTGAAATTCCCTGATGCAAAAATTTTCGCACTGACTTTTCCCAATGCAAAAATTTTCGCAACACACTTTCCCAATGTGAAAATTTTCACACTGAATTTCTCCGATGCGAAATTTTTCATTTCACCTTTCTGAGCTCACGACTATAGATGCTATGAACAACTTGGGATTGTGGATGACATCAGCCACTCTAGGTCTTGAGGTCAAGGCTCTAGATGCTATGAACAACTCTAGGTTATGGTTGACATGAACGAATCCGGTTTGTGAGCTTAAGGCTCTAGATGCTATTAACAGCTTAGTGTTGTGGATGGCATGAGCTACTCTAGGTCGTCATCAACTCTAGGTTGTGGTTGACATGAACAACTCCAGGTCATGGGCTTAGGGCTCTTGAATATATGAACAACTCATGGTAGTCAATGACATGAAAGAAATGGGTCATTCAACACCAGCCTAGAGTTATTAATTGCATCTAGGGCCCTAACCTCATGAGTCAAAGTCGTTCTTGTTATCCACAACCCTGAGTACTTCATAGAATTTAGAGTCCTAAGCTCATGACCTGGAGCCTTTCTTGTCATCGACAACCCTAAGCGCTTCATAGCATCTAAAGCCCTCAGGTCACGACCCAGAGAGGCTCAGGTCATCGGTAGCTCTGAGTTATTCATAGCATCTGAAGCCCTCAACTCATGACCTAAGGTCGTTCATGTCAACCATTTCCGAGAGTTGTTCATAATATCTAGAGCCTTAAGCTCAAGACCCAAAGTGACTCATGTCATCCACAACCCTGAGCTGTTTATAGCATCTAGAGTTTTGAGCTCACGACCCAGTGTTTTTCATGTTAAGCGCAACCAAGAGTTTTTCATTGTATCTAGGGTCCTGTGCTCACAACCGAGTCATTGATATCATCCACAACAATAAGTTGTTCATAGAATCTAGTGACTTGAGGTCACGACCTAAAGTCTTTCATGTCATCATTAGCCTTGACCTCACGACCCGGAGTCGTTCATATCAACCACAACCCATAGATGTTAAGAGTATCTAAAGCCTTAAGCTTGTGACCCAGAGTTGCTCATGTTATTGATAGCTCTGAGTTATTCTTAGCATCTCAAGCCTTGCGCTCACTACCCAGAGTTGTTCATGCTAACCACAACCTAAAGTCTTTCATGTCAACCACTGCCTAGAGTCATTCATTGCATCTAGGTACTTGAGCTCATGAGTTAGAGTTCTTAAGGTTATCCACAACTCTAGGTTGCTCATAGAATCTAGAGTCCTAAGCTCATGACCTAAAGTCTTTCATGTCATTGACAACCCTGAGTTGTTCATAGCATCTAAATCCTTAAGCTCATAACCAAAAGTTGTTCATGTCAACCACAGCCTAGAGTTGTTCATAGCATCTAGAGCCGTGAGCTCAAGACAAAGAGTGGCTCAAGTCATCCACAACCTTGAACTATTCATGGCATCTAGAGCTCTAAGCTCACAACCCAGAGTCTTTCATGTCATTGACTACCTTAAGTTGTTCATAGTTTCAGGAGCCCTAAGCCCATGATCGGGATTTGTTCATGTCAACCACAACTTAGAGTTGCTCACGACCTAGAGTAGCTCATGTCATCCACAACCCTAAGTTGTTAATAGAATCCAGAGCCTTGAGCTCACAAACCATAGTCATTCATGTCAACCACAACCTAGAGTTGTTCATAGCATCTACAATCGTGGGCACATAACCCGAAGTGTTTCGTGTCAACACCAGCCTAGAGTTATTCATTGCATCTAGAGCCCTAACCTCATGACTCAAATTCGTTCTTGTTATCCATAATCCTAAGTAGTTCATAGAATCTAGAGTCCTAAGCTCATGACCTAGAGCCTTTCTTGTCATCGACAACCCTGAGCACTTCATAGCATCTAGAGCCTTAAGCTCGCAACCTGGAGTTGTTCATGTCAACCATAACCCATAGTTGTGCATAACATCTAAAGCCCTGAACTCACAACCGAGAGTGGCTCATGTCATCAACGACCCTAAGTTGTTCATAGCATCTAAAGGCCTAAGCTAGTGACTTAGAGACGTTCATGTCAACCACAACCTAAAGTTGTTAATAGCATTTAGAGCCCTAAGCTCAAGAACAAGAGTGACTCATGTCATCCACAACCTTGAGGTGTTCATAGAATTTAAAGCCTTGAGCTCATGACTTAGAGTCTTTCATGTCATCAATAACCTTGAGCTGTTCATAGAATCTTGAACCCTGAGCTCACGACTCTTAGTCTTTCATGTTATTGACAACTCTGAGCTATTCATAGCATCTAGATCCCTAAGCTCATGAATCAGAGTTGTTCATGAAAACCATAGCCCAAAGTTGTTCATAGCATCTAAAGCAGACTCACATCCCAAAGTGGGTAATGTCATCAACAACCCTGAGTTATTGATTGCATCTAAAGCCCAAAGCTTGCGACCCAGATTCGTTCATGCCATCCACAGCCAGGATCTATTCATAGCATCTAGAGTCCTAAGCTTAAGACCTAGAGTGGCGCATGTCATCCATAGCCTTGAGTTGTTCATGGAATTTAGAGCCTTGAGCTCATGACCCTGAGTCTTTCATATCAACGACAACCCAGAGTTGTTCATTACATCTAAGGCCTTAAGTTGATGACCTAGAGTCGTTCATGTCATCCATAGCCCTGAGATGTTCATAGCATATAAAGCCTTGAGCTCATGACCATAAGTCATTCATGTCAACAACTACCTACAGTTGTTCATCACAACTAGAGGCTTGAGCTCACGACCCAAAGTAGCTCATGTCATCCATAGCCTTGATTTGTTCATAACATCTTGATTCATGCCCAGTCGGGTCTTTTAATAAAAAACATTTATAAATCTTATGACCTCATACTAGCGTAGCAAAGCTACTATAGCATAGTGGCTCTAGGGTCGAACTCTGGGATGGGTTTTCATTCTACCAGTGATATTAATTCAAGAGTTGAATTGGTGCCTTTTCATTTCAAGGTTAGCTTTAAAAGAAGACATAAGTTTGAATGAAAATGGATGCTATTAAGCTAACCTAACATAAAGTAACCAAAATTAACTAGAAAGAAATTAGAAAGAAAGGTGTTTCTTGGGATTTCAGGTTACTAGGATCAAGTGCCAATTGCAAAGTGGGAAATTCCGAATTTTTCTCCTCGCATTGGGGATTTAACCTATAGTTATTTCCCGAACCGGTATAGGTTTAACAATGAAGATTTAATCCATAAAAAGTCAATAGAAATGGTAGTCAAGTTCCATTAATGGCTTTAGACACTATGGGTCTTCACCTTGAACCACTTTCCAATGGCTCGTACATGATAACTAATGGACTGATATGGATCTAGCAATAAGCATCCACAGAGACCTAAAGCTTACCATGTATTGACCATTCAAAGTGATTCTAAGGGATTTAAAGCAAAACTTTAGATTTAGAAGCCATTTATGAACTTCAACTACCTGTATTTAACGCACGAGAGTTTTCCACTTTTGCATCTGGACTTTTCACCTAGCTTCCTTCACTCCAAGAAACCAAAAGTTTAGCCTCTCATCCTCTGAGAAAACATCCTCAGAGGTTGTTTGGCTTCCAAGAAAAAGAAAATAGTAGCGAGAAAAGGAAAACACGAGAGCCCTGTATTTCACTAAGTGTAAAACATAACATATGGTCGAGAGATGATTTCCACCCCTCTTATAGTCTTTTACAAAGCAAAGGCTGTGATTGGCTAGTTACAAGGATAAGAAAGGAAAATACATCAAAAATACATAAGAAAAGATCTAAAGTGGAGTCGGAAAAAACAGAGGAAAATTCGCACCATGCATGGGCTGTGCGAATTTGGAAGGTGTTGTGCGAATTTCGCACAAGCCTGGAACAGTTGTCTTCCGAAGGCCATATCTTCCTCATTTCAGCTTCAAATCGTACACGGTTTGAAGCGTTAGATTCTTGACTTCCTGAGCTTTGAAATGGTATATAGCATGTAAAAAATGGACTTCAGTAAGTGCTCCAAAAGTGCAAAAGAAGACTGCAGCTGCTGTCCTCTGTTTTCTTCACTTTGCTTGTTTTTCCTCTTTGCTTCTCTTTGCTTCTCTTTGCTTCTCTCCTTTGCTTGGCTTGTCTTAATGATCCAAAAAGCTGTCAAAACACTAAAACTAGCCACAAATATGATTAGAAGTCATTGCTAGGTCCTTAACGTGCCAATTGGAATAAGAATGGAGAACTACTACACAAAAGTGCTTAAAACATAATGAATTAAAGGCGCAAAATAGCACTTTTTGGGTAGTAATCACATCTATAGCCTTCAACTGATGACCCAAAGTCGTTCTCAACAACCACAACCCAGAGTTGTTCATAACATATAAATCCCTGATTACTACCCAAAAAGTGCTATTTTACACCTTTAAGTCATTATGTTTTAAGCACTTTTGTGTAGTAATTCTTCATCTTTATTCCAATTGGCATGTTAAGGACCTAGCAATGACTCCTAATCATATTTGTGGCTAGTTTTAGTGTTTTTGACATCTTTTTCGATCATTAAGACAAGCCAACCAAAGGAGAAAAGCAAAGAAAACCAAAGAGAAGCAAAGAGAAGCAAGGAGGAAAACAAAGGACAGCAGCTGCATGCTATATAACATTTCAAAGCTCAGGAAGTCAAGAATCCAACGCTTCAAACCGTGTATGATTTGGAGCTGAAACGAGGAAGATATGGCCTTCGGAAGACAACTGCTCCAGGCGTGTGAGAAATTCGCACACCGCCTCAGCTATGCGAATGGTGTGCGAAACTCGCACACCCCCTTCCAAATTCGCACACCCCATGCGTGGTGCAAATTTTCCTCTGTTTTTTCCGACTCCACTTTAGATATTTTCTTATGTATTTTTTGATGTAATTTCCTTTCTTCTCCTTGTAACAAGACAATCACAAGCTTTGCTTTTGTAAAGACTATATAAGGGGTGGAAATCACCTCTCGTTCATATATCATACGTGTATGTTTTACACTTAAAAAAATATAGAGCTCTCTCGTTTTCCCTTTTCTCTTTACTATTTTCTTTTTCTTGGAAGCCAAACAACCTCTGAGGATGTTTTCTCAGAGGATGAGAGGCTTAACTTTTGGTTTCTTGGAGTGAAGGAAGCTAGGTGAAAAGTCCAGATGCAAAGGTGGAAAACGCTCGTGCCTTAAATACAGGTAGTTGAAGTTCATAAATGGCTTTTAAATCCAAAGTTTTGCTTTAAATCCCTTAGAATCACTTTGAATGGTCAATACATGGTAAACTTCAGGTCTCTGTGGATGCTTATTGCTAGATCCATATCAGTCCATTAGTTATCATGTACGAGCCTTTGGAAAGTGGTTCAAGGTGAAGACCCATAGTGTCTAAAGCCATTAATGGACCTTGACTACCATTTCTATTGACTTTTTATGAATTAAATCTTCATTGTTAAACCTATACCGGTTCGGGAAATAACTATAGGTTAAATCCCCAATGCGAGGAGAAAAATCCGGAATTTTCCACCTTGCATTCTAAACTTGATCCTAGCAATCCTTAGCTCTGGGAGACTTTCTTTCTTCCAGTTTTAATTAGTTTATGTTAATTTAGTTTCAAACACTTTCAAAACAAATTTTATTTTCTTTTAAACTTTAAGTTTTTGATAAAGGAAATCATTAAATTCAATTTCTAATCATGAGTATATCACTGGTAGAATGAAAACCCATCCCAGAGTTCGACCCTAGAGCCACTATACTATAGTAGCTTTGCTACACCAGTATGAGGTCATAGGTTCATAAATGTTTTTGATTAAATGACCCGACTGGATTTACATGCGAATCAAAATGGCGCCGTTGCCGGGGATGGTGCCACAATACAGTGATACAACCTTTTAGAGGCTACTTGTGATTTTCATCACAAGTTTGGTGAATTCCTTTTTCACTAACTTTATTTCCTTTCTTTTAATTGTAGAATTTCTTTTGTTTTCTTTCTAACCTTAACTTTCCTCTAGTTTTCTTTTGTTTTTGTTGTCTTTGTTTTGTTTGCAGGTAAGTAGTGATTTGTGCATGCCCTATTGGATTCGGGACCAAGAGGGAAGATTAGTAAGGATTGAGAATCCTCAAGACACAGAGTTGGATATCTGTGTAAACATCATGGACCCTCCACAAGAGGATCAGAATTCTCAACAAGGTCAAGGGGGTAATCCAAATGCATATCTATCCATGAGGGATAGAATGCACCCACCAAGGATGAGTGCACCCTCATGCATCATACCTCCTCTTGAGCAGCTATTATAAGGCCCCATATTGTGCCCCTTCTACCAAATTTCCATGGAATGGAGAGTGAGAATCCATATGCCCACATCAAGGAGTTTGAGGAGGTGTGCAATACCTTTAGAGAGGGAGGAGCTTCAATAGACTTGATGAGACTCAAGCTATTCCCTTTCACTTTGAAGGACAAGGCAAAAATATGGCTTAATTCTTTAAGGCCAAGGAGCATAAGGAATTGGGTTGATCTTCAGGCCGAATTTTTGAAGAAATTTTTCCCCACCCATAGGACCAATGGGTTGAAGAGGCAAATCTCAAACTTTTCTGCAAAAGAAAATGAGAAGTTCCATGAATGTTGGGAAGGTATATGGAGGCCATCAATGCTTGTCCTCATCATGGCTTTGATACATGGCTCTTGGTGAGCTATTTCTATGATGGAATGTCTTCCTCCATGAAGCAAATTCTTGAAACCATGTGTGGGGGAGATTTTATGAGTAAGAATCCGGAAGAAGCCATGGATTTTTTAAGTTATGTATCTGAGGTAACAAGAGGATGGGATGAGCCCAACTCAAAGGAATTGGGAAGGATGAAAGCTCCTGTAAATCCAAAGGGTGGAATGTACATGTTAAGTGAAGACATGGACATGAAAGCTAAGGTGGCAACAATAGCAAGGAGGTTGGAAGAACTTGAGTTGAAAAAGATGCATGAAGTCCAAGCCATTTCCGAGACTCAAGCCCATGCATGCCATGCACCATTTGCCAATCATGTGATCATGTGGTAGATGAGTGCCCAACCATGCCAGCTGTGAGGGAGATGTTAGGTGATCAAGCCAATGTTGTGGGGCAATTTAGGCCTAACAACAATGCACCTTATGGAAACACCTATAATTCAAGCTGGAGAAACCATCCAAATTTTTCTTGGAAACCAAGACCACCTCCATACCAACCACAAGCCCAAACTCAAGCACCTCAACAAACCTCTTCAGTGGAGCAAGCCATTGCAAACCTAAGTAAAGTCATGAATGACTTTGTGGGTGAACAAAGGGCAATCAACTCCCAATTGCACCAAAAGATTGAGAATGTTGAGAGTTCTCTAAATAAGAGAATGGATGGGATGCAAAATGATCTATATCAGAAGATAGATAATATTCAATACTCCATCTCTAGGCTTACCAACCTCAACACAGTGAATGAGAAAGGAAAGTTTCCCTCTCAACCAAGCCAAAATCCAAAGGGTGTTCATGAAGTTGAAACCCAAGAGGGGAGTCTTCAAAGTTGAGGGAGGTCAAAGCTGTGATCACTTGAGGAGTGGAAAGGAGGTTGATCAACCCTTGCCTAAGGTGAGGCAAGATGAAGAACTCTTGTCAAAGAAACCTTGGTTAAAGAGAGCAATAACCAAGAAGAGAGAGTGGGAAGAAAAGTGCATCCAAATCAAGCATTGAAGAAGAGCCAAGGATAGTGATTAAAGAGGATATGATGAAGAAACATATGCCTCCCCTTTTCCTCAAGCTTTACATGGAAAGAAGGAAATCAAGAATTCATCAGAAATTCTTGAAGTCTTGAGACAAGTGAAGGTGAATATACCCTTACTTGATATGATCAAGCAAGTCCCCACATATGCAAAGTTTTAAAGGACTTGTGCACGGTCAAGAGAGGGTTACATGTGACAAAGAATGCATTCCTCACTGAGCAAGTAAGTGCTATCATTCAGAGTAAGTCTCCAGTTAAGTATAAAGATCCGGGTTGCCCCACCATTGCAGTCAACATTGGAGGGACACTTGTGGAGAAAGCTTTACTAGACTTGGGGGCAAGTGTGAATTTGCTCCATACTCTGTGTACAAGCAACTGGGACTTGGAGGATTGAAGCCCACAACCATCACTCTCTCCTTAGCTGATAGGTCAGTCAAAATCCCAAGGGGGGTGATAGAGGATGTTCTAGTTCAAGTGGACAAATTCTACTATCCCGTGGATTTTGTTGTGCTTGATACCGATCCCACTGTTAAGGAAGCCAATTACGTGCCAATCATCCTTGGGAGACCTTTCCTGGCTACCTCCAATGCCATCATCAATTGTAGAAATGGGGTGATGCAGCTCACATTTGGAAACATGACCTTGGAATTAAACATATTCCATCTTTGCAAGAGACATCTTCACCCAGAAGAGGATGAAGGATTGGAGGAGGTGTGCCTGATCAACACCTTGGTTGAAGAGCATTGTGACAAGAGCTTAGAAGAGAGCTTGAATGAAAGCCTTGAAGTGCTTGAAGAAGGGTTACCTGAACCCTCTGATGTGCTAGCTATCATGTCTCCTTGGAGGAGACGGGAAGAGATCTTACCACTGTTCAATAAGGAGGACTCACAAGGAGCAGCTATGGAGGACCCTCCAAAGCTTGTTTTGAAGCCACTTCCTGTTAATTTGAAGTATGCATATTTGGAGGAAGATGAGAAATGTCCAGTGGTGGTCTCTTCAAATCTCACAAGTGATCAAGAGGATAGTCTTTTGGGAGTCCTCAGAAAATGCAAGAAAGCCATTGGATGGCAAATTTCTGATCTGAAAGGGATTAGTCCTTTGGTGTGCACCCACCATATCTACATGGAGGAAGATGCAAAACCAGTGAGGCAGCCCCAGAGGAGGTTGAATCCTCACATGCAAGAGGTGGTGAGGGGTGAAGTTCTGAAGCTACTACAAGCAGGGATCATATATCCCATTTCAGATAGCTTGTGGGTGAGCCCCACCCAAGTAGTTCCAAAGAAATCTGGAATCACTGTGATCCAGAATGAGAAAGGGGAGGAAGTCTCTACACGTCCTACCTCAGGATGGAGGGTGTGTATAGACTACAGGAGGTTGAATTCAGTGACTAGGAAGGACCATTTCCCATTGCCTTTCATGGACCAAGTCCTTGAGAGAGTCTCAGGACATCCTTTCTACTGTTTTCTAGATGGTTACTCGGGGTACTTCCAAATAGAGATTGATTTGGAAGATCAAGAAAAGACAACCTTCACATGCCCCTTTGGTACTTTTGCGTATAGGAGAATGCCCTTTGGTTTATGTAATGCTCCTGCAACTTTCCAAAGATGTATGCTAAGCATCTTCAGTGATATGGTGGAACGCATCATGGAAGTCTTCATGGATGACATCACTGTATATGGAAGTTCTTTTGAGGAGTGTTTGTTGCACTTAGAAGCAGTTCTCCACAGATGTATTGAGAAAGACCTAGTGCTAAATTGGGAGAAGTGCCATTTTATGGTACAACAAGGCATTGTCTTAGGACATGTAATCTCCAAAAATGGCATTGAGGTAGATAAGGCAAAGGTGGAGCTAATTGTTAAGTTGCCACCTCCCACAAATGTTAAAGGAATTAGGCAATTCCTAGGACATGCGGGTTCTATAGGAGGTTCATTAAGGATTTCTCAAAAATCTCAAAGCCTCTTTGTGAACTCTTGGTAAAGGATGCCAAGTTTGTGTGGGATGAGAAGTGTCAGAAGAGTTTTGAGGAACTGAAGCAATTCCTCACAACTGCACCAATAGTGAGAGCCCCAAATTGGAAATTACCTTTTGAGGTAATGTGTGATGCAAGTGATCTTGCTATGGGGGCTGTTTTGGGGCAAAGAGAGGATGGAAAGCCCTATGTGATTTATTACGCGAGCAAAACTTTGAACGAGGCTCAAAGGAACTACACAACTACTGAGAAGGAGTTGTTGGCAGTAGTTTTTGCCTTGGATAAGTTTCGTGCCTATTTGGTAGGGTCCTCTATAGTGGTGTTCACTGACCATTCCGCTTTGAAGTACTTGCTAACCAAGCAAGATGCCAAGGCAAGATTGATAAGATGGATCCTTTTGCTCCAAGAATTCAATCTCCAAATCCGGGATAAAAAGGGAGTAGAAAATGTGGTAGCTGACCACTTGTCAAGACTTGTGATAGCACATGACTCACATGGTCTGCCTATCAATGATGACTTCCCTGAGGAGTCTCTCATGTCAATAGATGTAGCTCCATGGTATTCTCACATTGCAAATTACTTGGTTACTGGGGAAGTTCCAAGCGAGTGGAGTGCCCAAGACAAGAGGCATTTCTTTGCTAAGATCCATGCCTATTATTGGGAGGAGCCTTTTCTCTTCAAATATTGTGCGGATCAAATCATAAGGAAATGTGTTCCTGAACAAGAGCAATCAGGAATTCTTTCCCATTGCCATGATAGTGCATGTGGAGGTCATTTTGCCTCCCAGAAAACAGCTATGAAAGTGATCCAATCAGGGTTTTGGTGGCCCTCTCTTTTCAAGGATGCCCACTCTATGTGCAAGGGATGTGATCGGTGTCAAAGGCTTGGTAAGCTTACACGCCGAAATATGATGCCCTTGAACCCCATCTTGATAGTGGATGTCTTTGATGTTTGGGGGATAGACTTCATGGGACCATTTCCAATGTCATTTGGACATTCCTACATTTTGGTGGGAGTGGATTATGTCTCTAAGTGGGTGGAAGCAATCCCATGTAGGAGCAATGATCACAAGGTGGTTCTTAAATTCCTCAAGGACAACATCTTTGCAAGATTTGGAGTGCCTAAGGCCATTATAAGTGATGGAGGAACCCACTTTTGCAATAAACCTTTTGAGACTCTTCTAGCCAAATATGGGGTTAAGCACAAGGTAGCTACACCTTATCACCCTCAAACAAGTGGCCAAGTTGAGTTAGCCAACCGGGAGATCAAGAATATATTGATGAAGGTGGTGAATGTGAATAGGAAGGATTGGTCTATTAAGCTCCTAGATTCCTTATGGGCGTATAGGACCGCTTACAAGACCATTCTTGGAATGTCTCCTTATCGCCTTGTTTATGGCAAAGCGTGCCATCTTCCAGTGGAGATTGAATATAAAGCATGGTGGGCAATCAAGAAGCTCAACATGGATTTGACAAGAGCCGGGTTGAAAAGATGTTTGGATTTGAATGAATTGGAGGAAATGAGGAATGATGCTTACCTCAATTCAAAAATTGCAAAGGAGAGGTTGAAGAAATGGCATGATCAATTGGTAAATCAGAAGAATTTTGCCAAGGGGCAAAGAGTCTTGCTTTATGACTCTAAGCTTCATCTTTTTCCGGGAAAATTGAAATCAAGATGGACGGGTCCTTTCATAATTCATGAGTGCAACCAAATGGAGTAGTGGAACTACTCAACTTCAATAGCACTCGAACTTTCAAAGTGAATGGGCATCGTCTCAAGCCCTTATCGAATCTTTTTCCCGAGACAAGGAGGAATTCATCCTCCTTGATCCACCTCCAACATGAAAACACTTGGTTCATGGTTGAACTTAGTCTCTCCAAAGACTAAAAAGTTCATCCTCTTTTTGTTTTCTTTTAAGTTGATTTTAGTTTAATCTAGTGTTTTCTTGTGTTTATGCATGTTTTGATTTCTATTTTTGACTTTAATTTCATTCTAATGTGGTTTGAATTGTTTTTTTTTGTGTTAACATGTAGGTGGAAGGCTTGAAGAATGAAGTCTTGGTGAAAACAGGGAAAACAGGGGAGAAAAATCAAGACTCACAAAATTCGCACACCATTTCCCTGTGCGAAAATTTCGCACACCACTACCCTGTGCGAATTTGCTTTTGCACCAACTTTCAAAATGCATGCTCTCGGTCCCTTCCTAAATTCCCAGTGCGAATTTCACAAGAATGCGAACCTTGTGCGAACCATGTGCGAATTCATTTTTTGCGCCAATTTTCAAAACCATGCTCTGTGTCTGAGAGAATCACAGGTATGCGAAATTTTCGCACACCATTTTCCCCTGTGCGAAAATCTCATTTTCTCTTTAAAAGCTATGTTCTCCTCTTCAAAGTCTTAGCTTCTTCTTCAATTCTCTCAAACCTCTCTTCCGATCACCCATTTCCATCCACAAAGCTCCTCTCCTTCATCATCCTCATCATCAACACCACCATGGCAGCCCATCTCCATAGCTCCATTCCATAGCCGCGGCATTCACTATTCACCACTTTCCATTTTCGGCAATTTCATCTCCTTCCACCATCAAAATCCTTTCAAATCTTCACTCAACCTCTAAATCCATCCATAATCCAATCCCAACCTTGTTCTTACCAAACCAAAGCCTAAACCATAAGCATTCAAGCCACGGTTTCTTCAAAGAAACCCATTGCCGCCGGCCATGGGAGCTCCCAATCTTCAATTCTCCTCTTGAAAAGCTCCAATTTCCAAGCCTATTCACCATGAAAATCTTTTTCCTACCTAATTAATGTTCCCACCCTCAAAGGCGACAAATTTTCACCAATTTGAACAAGCCACAATTCTTCAAACGCGCGGGTGAATAGTGCCCTGTGCGAAAATTTCGCACACCCCCTCCTATGCGAAATTCGCACACCCCCCCCCTGTGCGAAATTTCGCACACCACCCCCCTGTGCGAAAATTTCAGTTCTCCATCCCTACCTTCCCTAATCCCGAGCCTCTGAGCCTCATTTCATCACTTCATCATGCCTAAGACCCGAGGAGGATCTACCTCAGCTCCCCAGAGCAGTCAGAGAGCCGCCCCTGTGCAGGCCCCACTAGATGCACCCTCACATTTACCTGATTCTGCCCCTCAGAGCAGATACCATACGAGGAGAGCATCTGCCACGTCTGTGGCCCCTACACAAATTCCACCTCAGAGTCCTCCTACAAAGAAAGCCAAGACTTCAGAGCCAGGAGAGTCCTCCAGAGCACCTCGGGATTCACAGTCTCAGCCTTCTTCCGCCAGGCGCCCTAGACCCAGCTTGCCCATTGAGGGCAACTCCGATTGCCGATCGAGAGAATTTCATGTCGAGGCATATTTCGATCACTCTCTTATGCGACAGCAGCCTGAGTTGCGAGATTCATACCGCCTACTTGAGAGGTACCATCTTGTACCCTTTATGACTCTGCCCCAGTTCTTTTATCCTCGAGTAGCTTTAGAGTTTTACCAGTCTATGACTACTCGTGGCATCCCGGTACCAGCCTCGATCCTTTTTACCATTGATGGACGCCAGGGTATTTTGGGGGCTAGACAGATTGCCCATGCCTTCCATATCCCTTTTGCACCAGCAGATCCCGCTACATTTAGACGCTGGGCCCCACTTTCTGAGTGGGACATGGTTCGTATCCTATCTCGAGGGACATCTTCCCAGAGGACCACTTTGAGGAGAGAGCTTCCCCCAGAGATGCTCCTAGTTGATGTGGTGCTTCGCGCCAATCTTTTTCCTCTTCAGCATAAAGTGCAGAGACGAGGGGCCATTATGGAGGCATTATTTCGTATCTCTGAGGGCTACTACTTTGGCCCCCATCATTTGATTATGGCCGCCCTCCTCCATTTTGAGGAGAAGGTGCATACGCGGCGTCTTGGGAGGGCAGACACCATTCCTTTACTTTTCCCTCGACTGCTATGCCATGTTTTGGCGCATATGGGTTTTCCTGCAGACCCTCATTCTGAGACCCGCCGCCATTGTCGAGAAAGCTTCTCTTTTGACCAATGGACTCAGATATGGCTCCATCGCCAGTCCCCAAAACTTCCCGAGCCAGGGGAAGTCCCTCATGCTCCGTCCACTTCAGCTCCTCCACAGCCAGTACCAGAGGCACCATCATCTGATGCCCCACCTGCTGTTCCTCCTACATCAGAGCCGCCCATTACTATCCCTGGTGCAGAGTATCGTGCCTTGCTCGCTTCTTTCCAGACTTTAACCACTACTCAGACGGCCATTATGGAGCGGATGGACCACTTCTAGCTTCAGTAGGACCAGCAAACTCTCATTCTCCGTGAGATTCAGCAGCACCTCGGTCTTTCACCACCAACTCCACCTGTAGCGGTTCCTTCCACAGTTGCAGCGGAGGACCCCTCCTATCCACCAGAGGAGCCTACTACTTGATCATACGATCACTCCTCTCCTTTTTTGTATCTATATGCTACGTTTTTGGATGTCTTATATATTTTGGACCACTTTTATACTGGGATTAGATGTATTCCATGTTTATTTTGTATATTGTACTCTCTCAGTTTATATAGACATCTTCTCTTTTTGTGTATTTTAGCTATTCCATTTTATTTCCTCTATTCATCACTCTTATGATTTTTCTTTTCTTTTGCAACATGTGGTTTCTCCTGTTCATTCAGACTCCCTTACTATCAGGAGGTATCGCTTCCTCCTTTTTATTATCTCTTGGTTTTGGAACATTGGGGACAATGTTCATCCTAGTTGGGGGGAGAGTTGAGGAAGTAATTTTTTGAATTTTTGGTTAAGTTATTTTGCTAACAATTTTTTTGCAAACTCTCTTTGTTTTCTCAAAGATAAATTCTCAAAAGTAAATGGGAGAAATTAAATTCTTATCTTATTGCCATAGTCTCAGAGTTTGTATTATGCTTATTAAAGTTGATGGATTGTTGAAGCTCCTTTTGTTTTCAATCTTAAGTCTTCCACTCTAATCTTTTCACACACTGAACACATTAGATTCCAGTTATAAGATGGAAAACTTTCTCACCCCCTAAACTTAGGAAATTTTCGACTTGGTGCCATTGACCTCATTCTATTAGTGTTGGGACACCTTATAAAAGGCCAATGTGTCTTATGAAAATAATTTTTGCTTCACTTGCGTTGAAACCCGAGCAAGGTCCGAGGGGTATATGGTGAAAATCTTTAAAGCCTGGTGCCCTAAGCCTTTACTGGTTGGGAGTTCACCGACCTCACTGCTCGTTACATGGGTGGATGGGTGGAGTACTTATTAAAAAAAAAAAAAAAAAAAAGTGCGTTCTTAGCCTTTTATATATGAGTTAGTGTTGCTAGAGTTAGAGAAAAACCTTAGTTGGGGGGAGAATATAGTTTGACATACTATAACTGGAAACTAAGCACCTTAACACTTAGATTTTTGTGGAAGATTAAGAGTTGATCCTTTGGGAGTGGAAATTATTTTGATACTCAAATTTGCATAATGCCCGCTCTTTGCAAGTTGTGATAGGTAAGTTATTTGATAACTCTTGTTGATGATTGAGTTTTATATCCTTGACTTGCCATGTGAGAATTTGATCCAATCATGCCACTTGATTATTTTTTAGAGTGATCAGCATGATTTTGTAAATTATTTTATTATCTATTTTTCTTTCTTTTTCTCTCCTTCATTGCTCAGGGACTAGCAATGTGTCAGTTGGGGGGAGTGATTACTACCCAAAAAGTGTTATTTTACACCTTTAAGTCATTATGTTTTAAGCACTTTTGTGTAGTAATTCTTCATCTTTATTCCAATTGGCATGTTAAGGACCTAGCAATGACTCCTAATCATATTTGTGGCTAGTTTTAGTGTTTTTCACATCTTTTTAGATCATTAAGACAAGCCAACCAAAGGAGAAAAGCAAAGAAAACCAAAGAGAAGCAAAGAGAAGCAAGGAGGAAAACAAAGGACAGCAGCTGCAGTCTTCTTTCGCACTTTTGGAGCACTTCCCGAAGTCCATTTTCTACATGCTATATACCGTTTCAAATCTTTGGAAGTCAAGAATCCAACGCTTCAAACCGTGTACGATTTGGAGCTGAAACGAGGAAGATATGGCCTTCGGAAGACAACTGCTCCAGGCGTGTGAGAAATTCGCACACCCCCTCAGCTATGCGAATGGTGTGCGAAACTCGCACACCCCCTTCCAAATTCGCACACCCCATGCGTGGTGCGAATTTTCCTCTGTTTTTGCCGACTCCACTTTAGATATTTTCTTATGTATTTTTTGATGTAATTTCCTTTCTTCTCCTTGTAACAAGCCAATCACAAGCTTTGCTTTTGTAAAGACTATATAAGGGGTGGAAATCACCTCTCGTTCATATATCATACGTGTATGTTTTACACTTAGAAAAATACAGAGCTCTCTCGTTTTCCCTTGTCTCTTTACTATTTTATTTTTCTTGGAAGCCAAACAACCTCTGAGGATGTTTTCTCAGAGGATGAGAGGCTAAACTTTTGGTTTCTTGGAGTGAAGGAAGCTAGGTGAAAAGTCCAGATGCAAAGGTGGAAAACGCTCGTGCCTTAAATACAGGTAGTTGAAGTTCATAAATGGCTTTTAAATCCAAAGTTTTGCTTTAAATCCCTTAGAATCACTTTGAATGGCCAATACATGGTAAGCTTCAGGTCTCTGTGGATGCTTATTGCTAGATCCATATCAGTCCATTAGTTATCATGTACGAGCCTTTGGAAAGTGGTTCAAGGTGAAGACCCATAGTGTCTAAAGCCATTAATGGACCTTGACTACCATTTTTATTGACTTTTTATGGATTAAATCTTCATTGTTAAACCTATACCGGTTCGGGAAATAACTATAGGTTAAATCCCTAATGCGAGGAGAAAAATCCGGAATTTTCCACTTTGCATTCTAAACTTGATCCTAGCAATCCTTAGCTCCGGGAGACTTTCCTTCTTCCATTTTTAATTAGTTTATGTTAATTTAGTTTCAAACACTTTCAAAACAAATTTTATTTTCTTTTAAACTTTAAGTTTTTGATAAAGGAAATCATTAAATTCAATTTCTAATCATGAGTATATCACTGGTAGAATGAAAACCCATCCCAGAGTTCGACCCTAGAGCCACTATACTATAGTAGCTTTGCTACACTAGTATGAGGTCATAGGTTTTATAAATGTTTTTTATTAAATGACCCGACTGGATTTACATGCGAATCACTTATCACTTCAAAAAATTTTAAGTGGCATGATGATCAAACTCTCACATGAAACATTAAAGAAATATAAACTCAAATTTCAACAAGAGTTATCAAAAAGTTTGCTAATCACAATTGATAAAGAGAAGGCATTATGCAAATTGAAGCTTTAAAATCATTTCTACTTCCAAAGGACCAAACCTTACTCTTCCACAAAAATCTAAGTGTTAGTTGATAGTTTTCGAATATATTATGCTGAACTAATCTCTCCTCCCAATCTAGTTCTTTTTCAACACTTAGCAAACTGACCAAATTCAATAGGTTAAGAACGCACCCTTTTGTTTCACAATATTTTTTTATTGTAGGAGTACAAGGCTTAAAGGTATTCTTTTCTAAATTGTCCATGTAACGGGGGTCCATGTAAGGTTTAGGGCATCAAGCTTTAAGGATCTTTCAACCACTAACTCCTCGGATTTTACCTCGGACTTTTGAAAATGAATTTTAATACCCAAGCACCTACAGTATGTTAAACTCCACCTATTCACCCTTGTAATGAGCATTGAGGTCAGTGACTCCCAACCAATGAAGGCTTAGGGCACAAGGCTTTAAATATTTTCACCATATACCCCTCAGACCTTGCTCGGGTTTCAAGGCAAGCAAACATTTTTCTTTCTTTTTTTTTTTTCTTGAAAGACTCATTGGCCCTTTATAAGGTGTCCCAACACTATTAAAATAAGGTCAAAGGTACCAAGTCTAAATTTTCCTAAGTCAAGTGGGAAATAGTTTCTCATCTTATAATCGGAATCTATTGTGCACAGTGTGTGAGAAGCTTAAAGTGGAAGAACTAAGCTTGAATTCAATAGAAGTTTCAACAATTCATCAACTTTAGTAAGCATAATACAAACTCTAAGTCAAGTGAAAAACAAAAATTCAATTTCTCCCCTTTCAATTTGAAAATTTTTCCTTAATAACCATGGAGAGTAGAATTAAAAAACTTTAAAAAATTTTAAAATTAAACAAAAATCAAGTAAATTACCAAAATAACTTAGCATAAATAACAAAAACTTCCTTTCTCAATTCTCCCCCCAACCAAGCTGAACATTGTCCTCAATGTGGCATGAGCGATTGAGATTATAGGAAGGAAGTGGTACCTCCTGAGTGATATGAGTAGAGGAAATAAAATAAAATAATGCTAAGAGTGTTAAAAAAGTGATAGATTTGTATTACTTGAATCCATGAAAGTACAATGTAAAAGAGAACAAGTAATACAACTAATCCCAAAATATAATATCAAAAGCATGGGATTTCAAGTGCTACTATGATAAGGAAAACATAAAGGAAATACATAATCGAAATATATAAAGGAAACTATCAAAATGATCATATGGTGGCTGGAGGATGATGTGGAGATGATGGCTCCGCTGCCTCTGCCTCTCCTGTAGTGGGCTCCTCAGGAGGTATAGGCTGATCGACGAAAGGAGGAGCCTGTGATGGCTCTGGTGGAATAGGAGTGGCATGCTCAGGAGCTGATATAATACCCAAATGGTGTTGAATCTGCCTCAGGATGGCAGTGTGCTGGGTCTGAGTGATGATAATCTGCTCCTAATGAGCATGAAGAGTTGTCATCTATTGAGTGAGGATGCTTTGAGAAGTGGCCAATGCCTGAAAAGTGTGGCATAGGCCTCTATACTCGATAATGGGTATAGCTATCCTTGGCTCAATTGAAGGAGATGGCTCTGAAATGAGTGGAATCACAGGGGGAGTCTATGGTGTGGCCTGAGGAGCAGAGGGTGGAACCTCAGGTATATGCTCTGTAGAGGCCATTGCAGGGGCAGGTGGCGGAGTGTCAGCTGGTATCTCAACTGGCTCTTCTAGCTACTCTGGATGCTCTGGATGCTCTGGTCCAGTTGGGGCTCCCTGATCTGCACCATAGGCTGTCATACTTGTCCATATATCGAGAGTGAATATCTCTCTACCAATGCATCTACACTCAAGCTGAGGCTCTGCTGGGTATCCCAAATGCTCCAAAATCTAGCATAATAATCTGGGGAAGAAAAGTTGAATAGCATCCGCTCGGAGTAGCTTCTTCCTATGGACCTTCTCTTCAAAGTACAGAAGAGCGGCCATGATGAGATGATGAGGGCCAAAGAAGTATCCCTCAGATATCCTAAACAATGCCTCCAGAAAAACTCCTCTCCTCTGCACCCAATGCTGAAGTGGAAAGATGTTATGGTGCAGGAGTGCATAAATGAAGAACATGCTGGGAGGGAGCTCCTTTCTCAAGATATAGTGGCGTGAGGATGCCCCTCTAGACCGAGTATGAATGATGTCACTCTATGCAGGATGAGTTTAGGCTCGAAAATCCTTTAGACGTGCTGGCTCATAAGGAATATGGAGTGCCTCTACTATATGTCCAGCTCCTAGAATACCATGGTGTCCGTCTATGGTGAAGTGGATGACTGTAGGATCTCGGACCTGGTTTGTGGTCATGGACTGATAGAAGTCCAATGCCACGTGGGGATAGAAAAAATCCCTGGGAGTCAGCAAATGCTCCATATGATACCTTTGTAGTATACGGAAGGAATCCCTGAGCTCAGGCTGAAGTCTAAAAGTGGCTATGTCGAAACAGAGCTTGGAGTGGAATGGCCTTGCCCTGCAATCCAAATTTCCTTCAATTGGTGGTTGTGTAACCATGGGCTGTCTGATAACGACCTTAGTGGTCATGCTTGAAGGAATATGAGACTCTTTTGTTGGTGTCTGAGATGGCTGAGGCTTTTTGGCAGGCGGTGGAGACTTTTTGATAGGTGACGGAGATGGCGTAAGCTCTGATTCAGGCTCTGAAGACTGGTCTGTTAAATCAATTGGCTCAAAGACCTTGGCTTTCTTCTTTAGGGGATTGATACCTGATTTTTGGCCTTTGGAAGAGCTTGCACAGGCCATGGTAAGTGACCTCCTTGTGTTATAACGCCTGGGCGGAGGACTGATGGGTGCGTCCTCAACCGGAGGTGGGAGGACTCGTGGCCACGGAGGCTCGGATATGGAGCCTTGGATAGGTGTGTCTCTTGGGATTCTCAGGCGAGTCGATGGGGACAAGGACTTAGCTCCTTGAGTTCTAGCCATGGCTGGGCAGAGAAGTAGCCGAAGGTGCGCGTGGCTTGCTCAGGCGGAGAGGGCAAACGGGAGGGTGCTCTGGCTTGGCTTCTCTTGGTACCTTTTTGAAGTTCAAATGACCGGTTAGAATAGGAAAAATGGAATTTATACCATTTAAAAGGATGCCAAGGGACATTGTTCATTTTTGCAGCAGATGGGATGTTTTCGCAATGGAGGGAGGGCGGATTTTGCAGCAAGTGGTCATTTTTGCAGAAGGGGGCATTGTCACAACATTTTTGCTACCCATTTCGTAGCTGCGAAATGAGGGTATGGAGCTGCGAAATGGGAGTCATGTGCCAAGGGGTGGTTTCGTAGCTACAAAACCACCTGCGAAATGGGGGCTCGGCTACGAAATTTGAGATTTTAAGGCGTGGAGGATTTCACAACGATTTTGCGGCTGTGAAATGAGGGGGAGGGCGGGGGGTCTATGAAATGGCACTCGTGTGCCAAAGGGGTGTTTCGCAGCTGCTAAAATTTTCGCAGAGGGGGGAAGGAGGCTGCGAAATCATTTTGCAGCGGGGGCGATTTTCGCAGCAGATGCTTAGGGTTGCGAAATTATTTCACAGCCAAGGGCCATTTTCGCAGGGGCCCTTTTTAGGCTGTGAAATTTCGCAAGCCATGCTTTCTCCTTGCTTTTGAGCTCCTCTTGGTTCCTAGCTTCCTTCTTTCAATTTCTTTGCAATTCCTCCTTGTTTTGATCATTCAAAAAGATTAAGTTACATATAAATAACACAATTTAAGACCAAATTAAAATCAAAACAATTTACAAAGCTTAAAAATTAACACAATTAAACAAAAATATGGACTTTGGTGAAACCAAGTCCATCTAACCCTTCTCTGATTAGGCTTTTTATGGCTCAAGGAAGTTGATTTCCTCATTTTCTTGCTTGAATGGCTCAATGAATGGCTTGAGACGATGACCATTGACTTTAAAGATGTATGTGCCATTGGAATTCAGTAATTCCACCACTTCATTGAGATGCACTTGGTGAACAATGAAAGGGCCTATCCACCTTGACTTGAGCTTCCCATGAAAGATATGGAGCCTTGAGTCATAGAGTAAGACTCTTTGTCCTTTTCGAAATTCTCTGTTGGAAATTAATTGATCATGCCACCTCTTCATCCTCTGTTTTGCAACTTTGGAATTGATGTAAGCATCATTTCTTAATTCCTCCATCTCATTAAGGTCTAAGCACCTCTTTGCCCCGGCTCTGATCAAGTCCATGTTTAACTTCTTGATTGCCCACCAAGCCTTATATTCAACTTCCACATGGAGATGGTAAGCTTTGCCATAGACTAGGCAATAGGGAGACATGCCAAGAATAGTCTTGTCTATATGCCCATAGTGATACATGGAGCTTAATAGACCAATCTTTTCTTCTCGTGATCACCACCTTCATCAATATGTTCTTGATTTCCCTGTTTGCTAGCTCCACTTGCCCGGAAGTTTGAGGGTGATAAGGTGTAGTGATTCGTGCCCAATTGGTGTCTCAGCTGATTCATGTTCAGCTGGTACTCTTGATTGTGGTCCTCAGGGAGTAATCAACAAAATTTATAACTTATTACACCATGAACTAGGGTAGCAAAGACAAAGCTACTATAGCATAGTGGCTCTAGGATCGTTCACTGGGATGGGTTTTCACTTTGCAAATGATATTAATTCAAAGCTGAATTGGTGCCTTTTCATTTCAAGGTTAGCTTTAAAAGAAAACATAATCTTTGGTGGAAAAAGGTTTGATTTTAAACTAACCAAAAATAGTAACTAATTTTAACTATAAAGAAAAGTGTTTCTTGGAGTTTCAGATCACTAGGCTCAGATTCCTCATACAAAAAGGGAGTTCCGGTCACTTGTTTCTTTTCCTTGCATTAGAGAATTAACATATAGTTCCTTCTCCAACCGGTGTTGTACAGATGCTTCCCATTAATGGGTTCAAACACTAAATCCCTCTCACTGATGCATCTTGCAATGACTCATACCTCTCACCTAGCACTTGCCATTCAAGGTGATCTTTAACCTTGGATTACCCGTCAAAAGCTCGCAAGAGATAACCAATGGATGTCTCCTTAGAGTCCAAAAGCTTACCAAGTGTTGGCAATTCTAGAAAATCCTACCTTCAAGTCACCTCCCAGAGGCTCGCAAGGGGTAAACTAGTGAATCTCCATGGACGAAGATCACTTGCCTTACCAAGTGTTGGCCCAGGTGATTTAAAGGCGTTTTAAGTTAACTAAAAAGATAAAAACCATTAACGGGTCACACTTTCTCTTCATTAAAAACTAAAACAACAAAACTTTCAATTTATGCATGAGGAAACTTACCCGGCTTTCTTCACTCCAAGATACGAAGAGCCTAGCCTCTCATCCTCTGAGGAAAAATCCTCAGAGTTTGGTTGGCTAGAAAGAAAAAGAATGAGAAAAAAAATATATATATATGAAAAGCAGAGCAAGTGCTCTGTATTTTACTTCCTTGCAAATTTGTACAAAGGATCCTCCACCCTGAGAACAGGCTCCCCGAGCTCTATTTATATGAATATTACATTAATAGCTATTACATGGATATTTAGCCTTTTCCTAACTTAAAAGCTAAGGAATCCTATAATTGGTGGCTTACAAGGAGAGTTTGGGGATTTAAACAACAAAAATCTAAAGAAAAATATCTCAAAGTGTCGATCGCAAATATTGGGAAGCATTAAGGACCATTTCGCAGGTGAAAACGTGGTCTGCGAAATTTCGCAGATGCACAAAAAGGGCTGCGAAATTACTTCGCAGCAAACGACTGATTTCGCACCGCTGCGAAGTGGTCTTTCAGCTTGCGGTGTTTGGCTTCCATCATGTTGTGAAACTTCAGGGGGAATTCCACAGCACTGTGTAAAATGGCTGCGAAATCATTTCGCAACAAAAGGTTGATTTTGCAACGCTGTGCAAAATTCTTCCTTCAGCTTGGAGTGATCGGTTGCCAATGGCTATAACTCCTTCATTTCAACTCCGAATTACACACCGTTTGAAGCATTGGATTGTTGACTTCCTAAGATTTAAAATGACATATAACATGAATAAATTGGACTTCAGGAAGTGCTCCAAAAGTGGCTGACATGACTGTCATCAAGAATGCTTCATGGCAGATTTCTCTTTGCTTCCCCTCCTTGCATTCCGGATTTGCTTATGGCAAAGGACTTCAAAGCTTTGGTTATTCATGCTTCTGAGCTTTCCATTGCTTTGCCATGGATTCCAAATAACTCTCCTCAATCTCATATTGCTTTGGTGATCAAAAAGCTATCAAAACACCAAAACTTAACACAATTTGATTAGAATTGATTGCAAGGGTCCTTAACATGTTAAATGGGTTAAAAGGCAATAACTACTACTCAAAAGTGTTTAAAAGAGTTAATTACAAGCTATCAAATAGCACTTTTTGAGTAGTAATCATGTAGCTACCTTATGCTTCACTGCATACTTGGCTAAAGTGTTGTTGGAATTAAGTAGTTCCACTACTCCATTGGAATGCACTTAATGAATAGTAAAAGGACCTATCCACTTTAACTTCAGCTTTCCAAGGAAGATGTGGAGCTTAGAGTCATACAACAAGACTCTTTGTCCCTTCTAGAATTCTTTGCAGGAGACTAACTGATCATGCCACCTTTTAAATCATTGTTTTGCAATGTTTGAATTATTGTAGGCGTCATTTCTCAATCCCTCCATTTCATTAAGGTCTAAGAACCTCTTCATGTCGGCTCTGCTCAAATCCATGTTAAGCTTCTTGATTGCCCATCAAGCTTTGTATTCCACTTCCACGGGGAGATGGTACGCTTTGCCGTAGACTAGGCAATAAGGAGACATTCCAAGAATGGTCTTGTAAGTTGTTATGTATGCCCACAGTGAATCATGAAGCTTAACAGATCAATTTCTTCTGCTCGTATTCGCCACCTTCATCAATATGTTTTTGATCTCCCGATTAGCTAACTCAACTTGCCCAGAAGTCTGAGGGTGGTAAGGTGTAGCTACCTTATGCTTCACCTCGTACTTGGCTAAGAGAGTTTCAAACGGCTTGTTACAAAAATGAGTACCCTCATCACTGATTATGGCCTTGGGTACTCTAAATCTAGAGAAGATGTTCTCTTTAAGAAATTTGAGAACAACTTTGTGATCATTGCGTTTGCATGGGATCGCTTCACCCATTTGGTAATATAATATACTCCCACCAAGATGTAGGAGTAGCCAAAGGAGATAGGAAAAGGTCCCATGAAGTCAATGCCCTAGACATAAAAAAGATCAACTATTAAAATGGGGTTCAAAGGCATCATGTTCTTGCGTGTTAACTTCCTAAGCCTCTAGCATCTATCACAGCTCCTGCACATGGTATGGGCATCTTTGAAAAGTGATGGCCAGCAAAAACCTGATTGCAATACCTTCATAGTTATCTTCTAAGAAGCAAAGTGGCCTCCACATGCGCTTTCATGGCAATGACTGAGGATCCCCTGTTGCTCTTGCTCAGGGACGCACTTCCGTATTATTTGATCCACATAATATTTGAATAGAAATGACTCTTCCCAATAGTAGGCATGAACTTTTGCAAAGAAGTGCTTCTTATCTTGTGATTTCCACTCACTTGAAACTTCTCCGATAACTAGATAGTTAGCAATATGAGCATACCAAGGAGCGACTTCAATTAGCATGAGTGACTCCTCTAGAAAATCATCATTAATGGGCAAACTATGGGAATTATGTGCGATGGCTAGCCTTGAGAGATGGCCAACTACCACATTCTCCACTCCTTTCTTGTCCTTGATATGAAGATTGAACTCTTAAAGCAAGAGAATCCATCCAATCAGCCTCGCTTTTGCATCCTGCTTAGTCAACAGATATTTCAAGGCTGAGTGATCAATGAAAACCACAGTGAAAGACCCCACCAAGTAAGTACAAAATTTGTTTAAGGCAAAAACTACAGCCAACAATTCTTTCTCTGTGGTTGTGTAGTTTCTTTGCGCTTCATTCAACATTTTGCTTGCATAGTAGATCACATAGGGCTTTTCATCTTCTCTTTGCCCAAGAACAGCTCATACGACAAAGTCATTGGCATCGCACATCACTTCAAAGGGAAGTTGCCAGTTGGGAGCTCTCACTATTGGAGTGGTCGTCAACAATAGCTTCAGTTCTTCAAAACTCTGTTAACATCGATCATCCCATAGGAATTTAGCACCCTTTACCAATAGTTCACAAAGAGGTCTTGCAAGTTTGGAGAAATCTTTAATAAACCTCCTATAGAACCCATCATGGCCAAGGAATTGCCTTACTCCTTTGACACTTGTTGGCGATGGCAACTTAACAATAAGTTCAACCTTTGCTTTGTCCACTTCAATGCCTTGCTTTGAGATAATATACCCAAGGACAATCCCTTGGTGTACCATGAAATGACATTTCTCCCAATTAAGTACCAAGTCTTTCTCAATGCATCAGTTCAGAATAGCTTCCAAGTTGACTAAGCATTCATCAAACACACTTCCATATACGGTGATATCGTCCATAAAGACTTCCATAATATGCTTCACCATATCACTAAAAATGCTTAACATGCATCTTTGGAATGTTGCTGGTGCATTGCATAAGCCGAAAGACATTCTTCTAAATGCGCAGGTTCCAAATGGACATGTGAAAGTGGTCTTCTTTTAGTCTTCAACAACAATTTCTATTTGAAAATACCTGGAGTAGTCATCCAAGAAACAATAGAATGGATGGCCAGAGACCCTCTCAAGCACTTGATCAATAAACAACAACAGGAAGTGGCCTTTCCTTGTTTCAACATTCAACTTTCTATAATCATTACATACCCTCCAACCTAAAGTGAGGCATGTAGAAACTTCTTCTCCCTTATCATTTTGCACCACCATGATCCCTGATTTCTTTAGCACAACTTATGTAGGACTCACCCATGGGCTATCTGATATGGGGTAGATAATACCGGCCTAAAGTAGCTTAAGCACTTCAACTCGCACCACCTCTTGCATACAGGGGTTCAACCTTCTATGAGGTTGACGAACTGACTTAGCTTCTTCTTCCATGTATATATGATGGGTATAGACTAAAGGGTTGATCCTTTTAGATAAGAAATTTTCCACCCTATCACCTTCTTACATCTCCTAATGACTTCAAGTAGATAATCCTCTCGAGGAGTGGTAAGAGATGAAGAAATAACAACAGGGCTCTGCTTGTTTTCTTCCAGGTATGCATACTTCAACTCTGAGGGTAATGGCTTCAAAATAAGCTTTGGGGGCTCCTTCTTAACAACTTCTTGTGTCTCCTCCCCATTGAATAAAGGCAGAATTTCTTCCCTTATCTTCCAAGTGGGCAGAGTAGCAAGCAAATCCGAGGGTTCAGGTAACCCTTCATCAAGATCCCCAAGACTCTCGTTCAAATCTTCTAGCATTTTCTGATCACAATGCTCTTCCACTAAGTTGTCAATCATGCACACCTCTTCTGGTCCTTCTTCTTCTTTCGGATGGAATTGTTTCTAGCACAAATAGAAGATGTTGAGCTCCAACGTCATGTTGCCAAATTTAAGTTGCATGACTCCATTCGTACAATTGATGATAACATTTGATGTAGCTAGGAATGGTCTTCCAAGTATGATAGGAACACAGTTAGTTCCTTTGGCAACTGGGTCCGTATCAAGAACAACAAAATCTACTGGGTAGTAGAATTTGTCAACTTGAACTAGGACATCTTCAATCATGCCTCTTGGAATCTTCATAGATCTATTTGCTAGAGATAGAGTGATTGATGTTGGCTTCAACTCTCCAAGTCCCAATTTCTTGTCGACAGAATAGGGTAGCAAATTCACACTTGCCCCCAAGTCCAACAAAGCTTTCTCCACACACGTCTCTCCAATCATCACTGAGATGGTAGGACAACCCGGATCTTTGCATAAGTTGGAACTTGTTTAATCATGTCTAGCAAAGGGATGTTAACTTTCACTTGCCTCAACACTTCAAGAATTTCTTATGCATTATTGATTCCCTTTTTTCCATGCAAAGCTTGGGTGAAAGGTGGAAGCATGTGTTTCTTCATCATATCTTCTTGATCAATGGTCCTTTTCGGTTCTTCATTCACAGTAGATTCAAGGTTCTTCTTCTTTGCATTGTTCCATTTTCTCTTTCTTTTGATTTCCTCCTTCTTCTCTTTCTCTGCTTCACTCTCTGGTTCATGCTCTGGCTTGGATGTAGGCAGATCAACCTCTTTACCACTCCTTAGAGTGATCACTGCTTTGACTTCCCTCACATGTGAAGATTCTCCCTCCTAAGTCTCCACTTCATGGATACCCTTCGGATTTTGACGAGGTTAAGAAGGAAACTTTCATTTCTCTTGCACTGTGTTGAGGTTGGTGAGCCTTGAGATTGAGTGTTGGAGATTATCTATCTTCTGAGATAGATCATTTTGCATTTCATCCATCATTTTGTTCAATGTACTCTTAACACTGTCAATTCTTTGATTGAGTTGAGCATTGATGGATTTCTAGTCTCCCACGACCTTGCTAAGATTCATAATGGCTTGTTCAAGATTCGAGGCTTGCGGAGGTGCGTAGCTAGATTGCGTGTACTGAGGTGCCCTTGGCTTCCAAGAGAAATTCAGATGGTTCCTCTTATTTGAATTGTAGGTGTTTCTATATGAAGCATTGTTATTGGGCTTAAATTGTCCAATAACATTTGCTTGATCTCCAAACATTTCTTTTATAGCAGGAATTGTAGGACACTCCTCCACCAAGTGCTCAAAATATTGACAAATGGAATACGACATAGCTTGCATTGGTATTTCAGAAATGGCCTACACTTCTCATATCTTCTTCATTTCTAGCTCCTCCAATCTTTTTGCCATACCTATGACTTTTGTTTTCATGTCTATGTCTTCGTTCAAAGTATACATCCCACTCTTAGCATTTGTAGCATTAGGTTGAGACTTCATTCTTCCCACTTCTCTAGCACTCGACTCATCCCATCCTCTCGAAACTTCAGCTACATAACTCAAGAAATCCATGGCTTCCTCCAGATTCTTATTCATGAAGTCTCCTCCGCACATCCTTTCTAAGATTTGCTTCATCGAGAAAGACATACTGTCGTAAAAATAGGTCACCAATAGCCATGTATAAAAGCCATGGTGAGGACAAACATTGATAGCTTCCATGTATCTCTCCCAACACTCATAGAATTTCTCATTGTCTTTAGCTAAGAAGTTTGAAATTTGCCTTTTCAAGCCATTGGTCCCATGAGTCGGGAAAAATTTCTTGAGAAATTCAAATTGCAAATCAGTCCAAGTTTGGATACTCCTTGACCTTAAAGAATTAAGCCAGATCTTAGCCTTATCCTTTAAGGTGAAAGGAAATAACTTAAGCCTCATCAAGTCGATTGAAGCTCCACCTTCTCGCAATGTATTACAAACCTCCTCAAATTCCTTGATATGCGCGTAGGGATTCTCACTTTTCATCCCGTGGAAAGTAGGTAGAAGTGGCACAATATGTGGTCGAATCACTAGCTGCTCTGTAGGTGGCACTATACATGATGGTGCACTCATACAAGGTGGATGCATGCGGTCCCTCATGGATCGGTATGCGTTGAAATTCTCCTCTGGAGCATGTTGACTATGCTGATCTTCAAGTGTAGCTTCCATGACGTTCACGCACAATTCCAACTCTATTTATTGAGGAGTTTCGATTTTCACCAGTCTTCCCTCATTGTCTCGTATCCAATATGGCATGCACAACTAGCAATAACTAAAATAAAAATAAAGAAAACAAAAACACAAAAGAAAAAAAATTCTAGAAAAAAAAAATTAAGGTTAACTAAAAGCTAAATAAAAGATAAACTAAAATAAAAACAAATAAAAAGAGTGAGTAAAAGAAAATAAAAAATCATCAAACTTGTGATGAAGATCACAAGTGTTCTGTAAAGGTTATATCACTGTGAAGTGGCACAATCCCTGATAACGACGCCATTTGATCCGTCCCCAATTGGTCTAGTAGTTGATTTAGTCCTCAGACGGGAGTTATCAACAAAATTTATAAACCTAATTCACCATACACTAGGGTAGCATAGCAAGCACAGTATAGTGGTTATAGGATCGTCCATAGGGATGAGTTTTCATATCACACATGATATTAGTTCAAGTATTGGATTAGTGTTTTTTCTTTTATGAGTTAGCTTTAAAAGAAAACATAAGTTTGATTGAAAAGGATTGGTTTTAAGTTAACCAAAAATAGTAACTGAGATTAATTACAAAGAAAAGGTTTCTTGGAGTTTCAGGTCACTCGGTTTAGGTTCCTTATACAAAAGGGGGAGATTCCTAATCTTTTCCTAGCGTTGGGGAAAATAATATAAAGAATGGTTATCTCCCGAACTGATGTGTATTTAGCAATCAAGATTTGATCCCACTAGTCCATGAAAAACTACAGTTACTTCCCATTAATGGTTTCAAACACTAAAGACCTCTCACTGTGAATCATCTTTCAATGGCTCGTACCTCTCACCTAGTATTGGCCATTCAAGGTGATCTTAACCTTGGATTACCCTTCAAAGGCTCATAAGAGATAACTAATGGATCTCCAGGGAGTCCGAAAAGCTTACCAAGTGTTGGCCATTTTAGGTAATCTTACCTTTAAACCACCTTCCAGAGGCTCGCAAGAGATAACTAATGGATCTCCAGGGAGTCCAAAAAACTTACCAAGTGTTGGCCTAGGTGATTTAAAGGAATTTTAAGTTAAACATAAAAATAAAAACCATTAACGGGTAACAACTCTCCTCATTTAAAAGAAGGAAAACTCCCACTTTTGTATCCGGATCCCTCCAAGAAACAAAAAACCTAGCCACTCATCCTCTAAGAAAACATCCTCAGAGGTTGTTTGGCTAGAAAGAAAATAAAAACAAAATGAGTAGCTAAGGCAGAGCAAAGCTCTATATATTTCTTACTAAAAGAATTTACAAGTATTCTCTAGAATTGCTTCCGAGAGATTACCAGTGATCCCAAGAATTTCTTCCGAGATATTACAAAAGAGATATTTTTAGATATCTGTAGAGAGATATGTTTAACCCTTCATTTAGATATCTTAAATATCTAAAAATATCTTTAGCTGATTACAAGGAGAGAATAGGTAATTACAAAAAATATCTCAAAATAAAAAATCTAACGGAGTTGGTGCAAAAATATCTGAAGATTACACTGGAAGTTTCGCAATGCTTGTGAAATTTTGCACAGGGTGCGAAATTGATTCTCCTCAGCTTTGGTTTTGCAAGGCTTGCAAAAATTCGCAAGGTTGCAAAATTCATTTTTCACAGTCTTGCTCTTTGTCCTGTGATTACTACTCAAAAAGTGTTATTTGATAGCTTGTAATTGACTCTTTTAAACACTTTTGAGTAGTAGTTATCACCTTTTAACCCAATTAACATATTAAGGACCCTTGCAATCAATTCTAATCAAATTGTGTTAAGTTTTGGTGTTTTGATAGCTTTTTGATCACCAAAGCAATCCGAGATTGAGGAGAGTTCTTTGAAATCCATGGCAAAGATGTCTGGACACACCATCGGAGAGCGGTGGAACGTGGGCTGTGGTAGGCTTTCGGAATGAAGTAGCAAGGTTTGCTCACTTTAGTCAATGATCCGAACAACATATCAGGATAGGATATGCTATTGTCCGGGGTGTGATGTTCACGAGTGCCATGTGCTTCTCCCTGAGGGAGTCCGGATAGGGGAGCGCGCCCACATGTCCTCTTGGGGAATCTGGATGGAGTTGCTCCGGATGGCGATACGCGCTCCGTGTCATCAGGGGGAAGGGTTCCTACACCTTGCACACGCAGACGGTCCCCCTTGCGATGCGCGATGTTTCACCTTCTCCGGATAACTCACATCCGGAATCCTGTCCGGTCAGACATGTCCGGATCCTCTGATCAGATATTTCACATCTGGCACCTGACGCTAGATGGGAGAGTAGGGCGTTTCAACTTTCCCGGTCAGACATGTCCGGATCCTCTGATCGGATATTTCACATCCGGCACCTGACGCCGGATGGGAGAGTAGGGCGTTTCAACTTCCCCGGTCAGACATATCCGGATCCTCTGATAGTGCTTACCCGGAGCCATTTTACACAGTCCGACGGAATTTCTCCTGAAGCTTCCTGATATTTTCGACCGACTTTTTGAGATATTTTGCTTTAGATATTTGATGTCTAAATCCCCAAACTCTCCTTGTAACCCACCTATCATAAGATTCCTTAGTCTTTAAGTAAGAACAAAGGGTGAATAACCTCTTATATATAGTTTGTAATTTTCTTGAAGAAAAGGAGAGTAGAGAGCTTGTTCTCAGACACATCCTTTGTACAGTTTTGCAAGGAAGTAAAATATAGAGCCTCTGCTCTACCTTACCTACTTGTTTTTATTGTTTATTTTCTTTTAATTTTTCTTACTAGCCAAACAAGCTCTGAGGAAGTTTCCTCAGAGAATGAGTGGCTAGACTTTTAGTTCCTTGGAGCTAAGGTTGCTGGGAAAGGTTCCAAGTGCAAGAATTTATAGCTTTGTGGTTTCAGCCATTAATGAAGAGAAAGTGTGATCCTTTAATGATTTCTATGTTTTTTGTTAACTTAAAACACCTTCAATTCACTTGAGCCAACACTTGGTATGGCAAGTGATCTCCGTCCATGGAGATGCACTAGTTTACCTCTTGCAAGCTTTTGGGAAGTGACTTGAAGGTAGGATTTTCTAGAATTGCCAACACTTGGTAAGCTTTTGGACTCCAAGGAGACATCCATTAGTTATCTCTTGCGAGCTTGAGAAGGGAAGTCCAAAGTTAAAGATCACCTTGAATGGCAAATGCTAGGTGAGAGGCACGAGCCATTGCAAGTTTCATCAATGAGAAGGAATTAGAGTTGAAATCCATTTAAAGGATACATCTATACAACACCGGTTAGAGAATTGACTATATGTTAATTCTCTAATGCGAGGAAATGAACCAAATGACCGGAGCTCTGTTTTTGCATAAGGAACCTCCCTTGTGAACCCAAACCTCCAAGGAATGTTTTCTCCATAAGTAATTTCCATTACTTTCTTTTTAGTTAGCTTGAAACAAAACTTGGTTTAACCAAAGTTTATGTTTTATTTCTTAAGCTAACTTTGAAATGAAAAAACACCAATTTAACTTTGAATTGGTATCAATTGTGAGTTGAAAACCCTTCTGATTCATGCCCAGTCGGGTATTTTAATCAAAAACATTTATAAATCCTATGACCTCATACTGGCGTAGCAAAACTACTATAGTATAGCAGCTCTAGCGTTGAACTCTGGGATGGGTTTTCACTCTACCAATGATATACTCAAGATTAGATATTGAATCTGATGATTTCCTTTGTCAAAAACTTAAAGTTTAAAAGAAAATAAAATTTGTTTTGAAAGTGGTGTTTGAAACTAAACTAATATAGAACTAAGTAAAAATGGAAGAAAGAAAGTCTCCCGGAGCTAAGGGTTGCTAGGATCAAGTTCAGAATGCAAAGTGGAAATTCCGGATTTTTCTTCTCGCATTGGGGACAACAACATAAAGGATGGTTGTTTCCCGAACCGGTATAGGTTTAACAATGAAGATTTAATCCATAAAAAGTTAATAAAAATGGTAGTCAAGTTCCATTAATGGCTTTAGACACTGTGGGTCTTCACCTTGAGTCACTTTCCAATGGCTCGTACATGATAACTAATGGACTGATATGGATCTATCAATAAGCATCCACAGAGACCTGAAGCTTACCATGTATTGGCCATTCAAAGTGATTCTAAAGGATTTAAAACAAAACTTTAGATTTAAAAGCCATTTATGAACTCCAACTACCTGTATTTAATGCACGAGAGTTTTCCACCTTTGCATCTGGACTTTTCACCTAGCTTCCTTCACTCCAATAAACTAAAGGTTTAGCCTCTCATCCTCTGGGAAAACATCCTCAGAGGTTGTTTGGCTTCCAAGAAAAAGAAAATAGTAGAGAGAAAAAGAAAGTAAAAGATATCTCTGTATTTCACTAAGTGTAAAATATACATAAGTTGGTCTCCTGGAGAAAGCTCCCAGAGAGTCACTTTTTAGTGTTTACAAGAGAGTTTATATAGGAAGGTAATTTACTCTTCCTTGGATACTTCCTAGCTAAGGAATTACATGAGTGGCTGAATACAAGGAGAAAATGGAAATTTAGACACAAAAATATGAAGAAAAATATCTCAAAGTGTCGGTCGCAAATTTCGGGAAGCACTAAGGACCATTTCGCAGGTGAAAACGAGGTCTGCGAGATTTCGCAAATGCACAAAAAGGGCTGCGAAATCACTTCGCAGCAAAAGGCTGATTTCGCAGCGCTGCGAAGTTGGCTTTCAGCTTGCGGTGTTCGGCTTTCAACGGCTGTAACTCCTTCATTTCAGCTCCGAATTGCACACCGTTTGAAGAATTGGATTACTGACTTCCTAAGCTTTGAAACGACATATAGCATGTAGAAAATAGACTTTGGGAAGTGCTCCAAAAGTGCGAAGGAAGACTGCAGCTGTTGTCCTCTGTTTTCTTCACTCTGTTTTCCTCTCTCCATTGATTTTTCCTTGCATACTTTGAACGACTAAGGCAAAGGACTATGAGGCTCCAAAGCTTGGTTTCTTCATGAATTTTAGCTTCCAAAAGCTTTGCCATGAACTATATACAGCTCTCCCTCATTCTTAAATTGCTTTGGTGAGCAAAAAGCTATCAAAAAACACCAAAACTTAACACAATTTGATTAGAAACGATTGCAAGGGTCCTTAACATGCCAATTGAGTGAAAAGGTAATAATTACTACTCAAAGGTGTTTAAAAGAGCTAATTACAAGCCACAAAAGAACTTGTTTTGAGTAGTAATTACTCCCCCCAAGCGACATATTGCTAGTCCCTAAGCAATGAAGGAGAGAAAAAATAAAAATAAAAGTAAACAATACTATAATTTACTACATCATGCTGATTACTTCAAAAAAAAATAAATAAAATTTAAGTGGCATGATGATCTAACTCTCACATGGAACATTAAAGAAATATAAACTCAAATTTCAACAAGAGTTATCAAAAACTTTGCTAAGCACTATTGATCAAGGGAATGCATTAGGCAAATTGAAGTTTTAAAATCATTTTCACTTCCAAAGAACCAAACTTTATTCTTCCACAAAAATCTATGTGTAAGATGATAGCTTCCAAATATAGTATGCTAAACTAATCTCTCCCCCCAACCTATCTCTTTTTAACACTTAGCAAACTGACCAAATTCACTAGGCTGAGGACAAACCTTTTTTTTTTCTCAAAAGGTACAAGGCTTAAGGGGTATTCTTTTCTGAATTGTCCATGTAACGGGGGTCCATCGATGACTCCCAACCAATTAAGGTTTAGGGCATCAAGCTTTAAGGATTTTTCAACCACTAACTCTTAGGATTTTACCCCGGACTTTTGAGAATGAATTTTTAATACCCAAGCACCTACCATATGCTAACTCCACCTATCCACCCTTGTAACGAGCATTGAGGTCGGTGACTCCCAACCAATTAAGGCTTAAGGCACCAAGTTTTAAAGATTTTCACCATATACCCCTTAGACCTTGCTCGGGTTTCAAGGCAAGCAAACATTTTGCTTTTTTTTTTCTTTTTTTTCAAAGGCTCATTGGCCTTTCATAAGGTGTCTCAACATTATTAAATGAGGTCAAAGGTACCAAGTCCCAAAATTTTCCTAAGTCAAGAGGGAAATAGTTTTTCATCTTATAATCAGAATCTATTGTGCATAGTGTGTGGATAGCTTAAAGTGGAAGAACTAAACTTGATTTCAATAGAAGCTTCAACAATTGAACCACTTTAGTAAGCATAAACCAAACTCTAAGTCAAGTGAAAAGCAAAAGTTCAGTTTCTCCTATTTTGATTTGAAAATTTTTCCTCATAATCCATGGAGATTAGAGTAAAAGTAAAAAACTACAACTAATTTACTGACATAATTGAATTACCAAAATAACTTAGCATACTTCCATCCTCATTCCCCCCCCCCCCTCCCCAACCGAGCTGGGCATTATCCCCAATGTGATATGGGTGATTGAAATTATAGGGAAGAAGTGGTACCTCCTGAGTGATATCAATTTCGAATACTGATTGGAGAAACCACATGTTTCAAAAAGAATAAAAGATGTGAGTAAAGGAAATAAGAATAAATTAATTCTAAGAGTTAACAAAAAATGCTAGACTTGTATTACTTTAATTCATGTGAGTACAATCGGAAAGAAAGCAATACAAGTAATCCCCATATATGATATCAAAATTATGGGATTTCATAAAAGACTAACAAAAACGAAATACATAAAAGAAATATATAGTAGATATATAAATGATCAGATGGGTGGATGATGCTGGAGTTGATGGCTTAGGCAGATGGCTCTGCCTCCTCAGTAGCTGATTCAGGAGGGGCCTGTGAGTGTGGCACTGCAGCGGTGGGGGTGAGATGCTCAGCAGCTGATGGAAGACCGAGATGATGCTAGAGCTGCCTCAAGATGACAGTGTACTGAGCCTGGGTGGTCAACATCTGCTCCTGGCGAGCTCGAATAGCTGCCATCTCCTGAGCAAGGCTGCTCTGAGACGCGGTAAGGGATTGCAGTATGCGGCATAAATCTCTATACTCTGAAATGGGAATGGCCATCCTTGGCTCAGCTGAAGCAGAGGGCTCTGATGAGGCTGGAGTAACTGGAGGGGCTCTGGATATGCTAGGAGAAGCAATGGGTATTCCCTCAGGTATATGATATGGAGATGCTTTCCTGGCAGTTGGTATCTCAGCTGGCTATGGGAGCTCTGGCTGCTCAGCTCTATATGCTGTCATATTGGTCCACTTGTCGAGAGTAAATACCTCTCGGCATATACGCTTGCGCTCCAGCTGAGGATCTGATGGATACCCCAAATGCTCTAGAATCTGACACAGCAGCCGTGGAAAAAGAAGTGGAATGGCATCAGCTCGCTACAACTTTTTCTTATGCACCTTCTCTTCAAAGTAGATAAGGGTAGCCATAATTAGGTGGTGAGGGCCAAAGAAATATCCCTCTGAAATCCTGAACAGGGCCTCTAAAAGAACTCCAGTCCTGTGAGTCCAGTGGTGTAGTGGATAAATGTTGTGACGCAAGAGTGCATCAATGAGAAACATGCTCGGAGGAAGTTCCCTCCTCACTAGATGTGGCTTTGTGGAAGCTCTTCTGGACAAGATATGAACCATTTCCAGCTGAGAGGGACTAGTCCATACTTGGTAATCCTCAAAATGGCTTGGCTCGTATGGTATATGCAGGGCCTCAATGTTATGGCGAGCTCCTAAAATGCCATGCCGACCGCCAATAGTAAAATAGATTAGAGTAGGATCTCTGACCTGATTAGTAGTCATGGACTGATAAAAATCCATGGCTACTCTAGGATAGAAGAAATCTCTTGGGGTCAGCAGATGCTCCATGCGATATCTACGCAGTAAGTGGAATGAATCTGCAAGCTCCGGCTGCAATTTGAAGGTGGTTGTGTCAAAGCACAACTCAGAGTGAAATGGTTGAGCTCGGTAGTCCAAATTCCCTTCAATTGGCGGTTGAGTCAGCATCGGACGCCTGATTAGCACTTCAGGAGCTATCCAGATGGAATTTGGGATTTTGAAAGTGGCGGCTGGTGCTCTTGAGGCTTCGCCGGAGGCTCTGACGACGGCGCCGAAGATGGTGTCGGAGAGGGCTCTGGTGACGGCGCCGAAGATGGTGCCGGAGAGGGCTCTGGTGAGGGAACCGGGGACTGCTCTGTTAAGTCTATGGGCTCTGAGCTTTCGACCCTGGCTCTCTTTTGCAGGGGATGGCCCCCTGACCTAGTGAGATAACGCCTCGCCGGAGGATTCTGTGGTGCGGGCTTCGCCGGAGGTGAAGCAGCTTCTGGCCGCGGAGGTTCAAAGGTGGGGCCTTGAACAGGCGCCTCTCGTGGGACTCGTTTGCGGCAGGAAGGAGAGGATGATTTGGCTCCTCTAGTTCGCGCCATATCGGACTGACGAAATTTGGCCGGAAGTGAAGATCGGAAGAGATGATCGGAAGTTCGCGCGTCACCGGGCTCGGGCAATGGAATGAACAGACGGTTGCTATGGCGCGTTCTCTTCCTGAAACCCTTTCAAAAAATCAAATGACCGGCTTTTATAAATAAAAAAAATAACGGAATATTAAAGGTCATTTTGATTTTCGCAGAAGAAGGCCGATTTCGTAGCAACAGGGGGTTTTAGCATAAAAAAAAGCTATTTTCGCAGCCCATTTCGCAGCTGCGAAATGGGGGTCACTGTGCTGCGAAGTGGCACTCGTGTGCCAAAATTGGTTTCGCAGCTTCGAAATACCCTGCGAAATGAAGCTTTGGCTGCAAAATTGGAGGTTTTTACGCTTTGGGATTTCGCAGCCGTTTCGCAACTGCGAAATGAGGGTCACTGTGCTGCAAAATGGCACTCGTGTGCCAAAAGTGGTTTCGCAGCTGCGAAACTCCCTGCGGAATGGGGCTTTGACTGCGAAATTGGGAATTTTCATGCTTTGGAGCTTCGCAGCCGTTTCACAGCTGAGAAATGGGGGTTCCTGTGCTGCGAAGTGGCACTCGTGTGCCAAACTTGGTTTCATAACTGCGAAAATTTTCACAAAGGAGTCAATTGAGTTGCGAAATGATTTCGCAAAGGATGGTCGTTTTCGCAGAGACATATTGATTCCGCAGCGGCTTCTTTTAGGTTGCGAAACGGTTTCACAGCAAAGTGCCAATTTCGTAGAGGATTCTCTTAGGCTGCGAAATCTCGCAGACCCTTGTTTTTGCCCTTTTCTCTTGCCGAAAGACTTCCTTTCAATTTCTTTGCATTTTCTCCAACCTGAGATCATTCAAAAAGACTAAATTACATATAAATACACAATTTAAGATCAAAAATTAAAATCAAAAGTATGGATAAAACTTTGAAATTTACAAAATTTACAAAAATTTTGGACTTTGGTGAAACCAAGTCCATCAAACCCTTATTTGCTTAGGCTTTTTGTGGCTCAAGGAGGTTGATTTCCTCATTTTCTGGTTTGAATGGCTCCATGAATGGCTTGAGATGATGGCCATTGACTTTGAAGGTTTGATTGCCTTTGAGATTGAATACTTCCACCACTCCATTGGGATGCACTTCACGAATTATGAAAGGACCCGTCCACCTGGATTTCAATTTTCCTGGAAAAAAAATGAAGTTTAGAGTCATAAAGCAAGACTCTTTGTCCCTTGGTAAAATTCTTTCGATTTACCAACTGATCATGTCATTTCTTCAACCTCGTTTTTGCAATTTTTGAATTGAGGTAAGCATCATTCCTCATTTCCTCCAATTCATTCAAATCCAGACATCTCTTTAACCCAGCTCTTGTCAAATCCATGTTGAGCTTCTTGATTGCCCACCATGCTTTATATTCAATCTCCACTAGGAGATGGCACGTTTTGCCATAACCAAGGCGATACGGAGACATTCCAAGAATGGTCTTATAAGCAGTCCTATAAGCCCATAATGAATCCAGGAGCTTAATAGACCAATCCTTCCTATTCACATTCACCACCTTCATCAGTATATTCTTGATTTCCCGATTGGCTAACTCAACTTGGCCACTTGTTTGAGGGTGATAAGGTGTAGTTATCTTGTGCTTGACCCCATATTTGGCTAGAAGAGTCTCAAAAGGCTTGTTGCAAAAGTGGGTTCCTCCATCACTGATAATGGCCTTAGGCACTCCAAATCTTGAAAAGATGTTCTCCTTGAGAAATTTGAGAACCACCTTATGATCATTGCTCCTACATGGGATTGCTTCTACCCACTTAGAGATGTAATCCACTCCCACCAGAATGTAGGAATGTCCAAATGACATTGGAAATGGTCCCATAAAGTCTATCCCCCAAACATCAAAGACATCCACTATCAAGATGGGGTTCAAGGGCATCATATTCCGGCGTGTTAGCTTTCCTAGCCTTTGACACCGATCACATCCCTTGCAGATAGAGTGGGCATCCTTGAAAAGAGAGGGCCACCAAAAACCTGATTGGATCACTCTCATGGCTGTTTTCTGGGAAGCAAAATGACCCCCACATGCACTATCATGACAATGGGATAGAATCCCTGATTGCTCTTGTTCAGGAACACATTTCCTTATGATTTGATCAGCACAATATTTAAAGAGAAAAGGTTCCTCCCAATAATAGGCATGGATCTTAGCAAAGAAATGCTTCTTGTCTTGGGCACTCCACTCACTTGGAACTTCTCCAGTAACCAAGTAATTTGCTATATGAGAATACCATGGAGCTATCTCTACTGACATGAGAGACTCCTCAGGGAAGTCATCATTGATAGGTAGACCATGTGAGTCATGTGCTATCACAAGTCTTGACAAGTGGTCAGCTACCACATTTTCAACTCCCTTTTTATCTCGGATTTGGAGATTGAATTCTTGAAGCAAAAGGATCCATCTTATCAATCTTGCTTTGGCATCTTGCTTGGTTAGCAAGTACTTCAAAGCAGAATGGTCAGTGAACACCATTATAACGGACCCTACCAAATAGGCACGAAACTTATCCAAGGTAAAAACTACTGCCAACAACTCCTTCTCAATAGTTGTGTAGTTCCTTTGAGCCTCATTCAAAGTTTTACTTGCATAATAAATCACATAGGGCTTTCCATCTTCTCTTTGCCCCAAAACAGCCCCCATAGTAAGATCACTTGCATCACACATTACCTCAAAAGGTAATTTCCAATTTGGGGCTCTCAGTATTGGTGTAGTTGTGAGGAATTGCTTCAATTCCTCAAAACTCTTCTAACATTTCTCATCCCACACAAACTTTGCATCCTTTACCAAGAGTTCACAAAGAGGTTTTGAAATTTTTGAGAAATCCTTAATGAACCTCCTATAGAACCCGACATGTCCTAGGAATTGCCTAATTCCTTTAACAATTGTGGGAGGTGGCAACTTAACAATTAACTCCACCTTTGCCTTATCTACCTCAATGCCATTCTTGGAGATTATATGTCCTAAGACAATTCCTTGTTGTACCATAAAATGGTACTTCTCCCAATTTAGCACTAGGTCTTTCTCAATACATCTTTGGAGAACAGCTTCTAAATGCAACAAACACTCCTCATAAGAATCTCCATATACAGTGATGTCATCCATGAAGACTTCCATGATGCGCTCCACCATATCACTGAAGATGCTTAGCATACAGCTTTGGAAAGTTGCAGGTGCATTACATAGACCAAAGGGCATCCTCCTATAAGCAAAAGTACCAAAGGGGCAAGTGAAGGTTGTCTTTTCTTGATCTTCCAAATCAATCTCTATTTGGAAGTACCCTGAGTAACCATCCAAAAAACAGTAGAAAGGATGCCCTGAGACTCTCTCAAGGACTTGGTCCATGAAAGGCAATGGGAAATGGTCCTTCCTAGTCACTGAATTCAACCTCCTGTAGTCTATACACACCCTCCATCCTGAGGTAAGACGTGTAGAGACTTCCTCCCCTTTCTCATTCTGGATCACAGTAATTCCAGATTTCTTTGGGACTACTTGGGTTAGGCTCACCCACAAGCTATCTGAAATGGGATATATGATCCCTGCTTGAAGTAGCTTCAGAACTTCACCCCTTACCACCTCTTGCATGTGAGGATTCAACCTCCTCTGGGGCTGCCTCACTGGTTTTGCATCTTCCTCCATGTAGATATGGTGGGTGCATACCAAAGGGCTAATCCCTTTCAGATCAGAAATTGTCCATCCAATGGCTTTTTTTCATTTTCTGAGGACTCCCAAAAGACTATCCTCTTGATCACTCGTGAGAGTTGAAGAAACCACCACTGGACATTTCTCATCTTCCTCCAAATATGCATACTTCAAATCAACATGAAGTGGCTTGAAAACAAGCTTTGGAGGGTCCTCCGTAGCAGCTCCTTGTGAGTCCTCCTTATTGAACAGTGGTAAGATCTCTTCCCGTCTCCTCCAAGGAGACATGATGGCTAGCACATCAGAGGGTTCAGGTAACCCTTCTTCTGGCACTCCAAGGCTTTCATTCAAGCTCTCTTCTAAATTCTTGTCACAATGCTCTACAACCAAAGTATTGATCAAGTACACCTCCTCAAATCCTTCTTCCTCTTCTGGGTGGAGATGCCTCTTGCATAAGTGGAATATATTTAATTCCAAGGTCATGTTTCCAAATGTGAGCTGCATCACCCCATTTCTACAGTTAATGATGGCATTGGAGGTAGCTAGGAAAGGTCTCCCAAGGATAATTGTCACATAATTTGCTTCCTTAACAGTGGGATCAGTATCAAGTACAGCAAAATCCACAGGATAGTAGAATTTATCCACTTGAACTAGAACATCCTCTATCACCCCCCTTGGGATTTTGATTGACCTATCAGCTAAGGAGAGAGTGATGGTTGTGGGCTTCAATCCTCCAAGTCCCAGTTGCTTGTACACAGAGTATGGGAGCAAATTCACACTTGCTCCCAAATCTAGTAAAGCCTTCTTCACATGTGTCCCCCCAATGTTGACTGAAATGGTGGGACATCCCGGATCTTTGTACTTAACTGGAGACTTACATTGAATGATGGCACTTACTTGCTTAGTGAGGAATGCCTTCTTTTTCACATTTAACCCTCTCTTGACCGTGCACAAGTCCTTTAAAAATTTTGCATATGTGGGGATTTGCTTGATCATATCAAGTAAGGGTATATTCACCTTCACTTGTCTCAAAACTTTAAGAATTTCTGATGAATTCTTGATTTCCTTCTTTCCATGTAAAGCTTGAGGAAAAGGTGGAGGCATATGTTTCTTCATCATATCCTCTTTAATCACTATCCTTGGCTCATCTTCAATGCTTGATTTAGATGCATTTTTCTTCCCACTCTTCTCCTCTTGGTTATTGCCCTCTTTAACCAAGGTTCTCTTTGACATGATTTCTTCCTCTTGCCTCACCTTAGGCAAGGGTTGATCAACCTCCTTCCCACTCCTCAAAGTTATCACAGCTTTGACCTCCCTCAAATTTGAAGACTTCCCATCTTAGGTTTCAACTTCATGAACACCCTTTGGATTTTGGCTTGGTTGAGAGGGGAACTTTCCTTTCTCATTCACTGTGTTGAGGTTGGTAAGCCTAGAGATGGAGTATTGAATATTGTCTATCTTCTAAGATAGATCCTTTTGCATCCCATCCATTCTCTTAATTTGAGAACTCTCAACATTCTCAATCTTTTGGTGCAATTGGGAGTTGATTGCCTTTTGTTCCCCCACAAAGTCACACATGACTTTACTTAGGTTCACAATGGCTTGCTCCACTGAAGAGGTTTGTTGAGGTGTTTGGGTTTGGGCTTGTGGTTGATATGGAGGTGGCCTTGGTTTCCAAGAAAAATTTGGATGGTTTCTCCAGCTTGAATTATAGGTGTTTCCATAAGGTGCATTGTTGTTGGGCTTAAATTGCCCCACAACATTGGCTTGATCACCTAACATCTCCCTCACAGCTGGGATGGTTAGGCACTCATCTACCACATGTTCACATGATTGGCAAATGGTGCATGGCATAACATGGGCTTGTGTCTCGGAGATGGCTTGGACTTCATGCATTTTTTTCAACTCAAGTTCTTCCAACCTCCTTGCCATTGTTGCAACCTTAGCTTTCATGTCCATGTCTTCACTTAACATGTACATTCCAGCCTTTGGATTCACAGGAGCTTTCATCTTTCCCATTTCTCTTGAGTTGGGCTCATCCCATCCTCTTGATACCTCAGATACATAACTTAAAAAGTCCATGGCTTCTTCCGAATTCTTACTCATAAAATCTCCCCCACACATGGTTTCAAGAATTTGCTTCATGGAGGAAGACATCCCATCATAAAAATAGCTCACCAAGAGCCATGTATCAAAGCCATGATGAGGACAAGCATTGATGGCCTCCATATACCTTTCCCAACATTCATGGAACTTCTCGTTTTCCTTGGCAGAAAAGTTTGAGATTTGTCTCTTCAACCCATTGGTCCTATGGGTGAGGAAAAAATTCTTCAAAAATTCGGCCTGTAGATCAACCCAATTTCTTATGCTCCTTGGCCTTAAAGAGTTAAGCCATATTTTTGCCTTGTCCTTCAAAGTAAAAGGGAATAGCTTGAGTCTCATCAAGTCTATTGAAGTTCCTCCTTCTCTAAAAGTATTGCACACCTCCTCAAACTGCTTGATGTGTGCATATGGGTTCTCACTCTCCATTCCATGGAAATTTGGTAGGAGGGGCACAATATGGGGCCTTATAATCAGCTGTTGAAGAGGAGGCACGATGCATGAGGGTGCACTCATCCTTGGTGGGTGCATTCTATCCCTCATGGATAGATATGCATTTGGATTATCCCCTTGACCGTGTTGAGAATTCTGATCCTCGGTTGGAGGGTCCATGATGTTTACACAGATATCCAACTCTGTGTCTTGAGGATTCTCTATCCTTACTAGCCTTCCCTCTTGTTCCTGAATCCAATAGGGCATGCACAAGTTGCAACTTCCCTGAAAACAAAAAAAAAAGACAACAAAAACAAAAGAAAGCTAGAAGAAAGTTAAGGTTAGAAAAATGAAAGTAAACTTAACAAAGGAAATTCTACAGTTAAAAGAGAGGAAATGAAGTTAGTGAAAAAGGAATTCACCAAACTTGTGATGGAAATCACAAGTCTTCTCATAAGATCATATCACTGCAAAGTGGCACCATCCCCGGCAGCGGCGCCATTTGATTCATGCCCAGTCGGGTATTTTAATAAAAAACATTTATAAATCCTATGACCTCATACTGGCGTAGCAAAACTACTATAGTATAGCAGCTCTAGGGTTGAACTCTGGGATGGGTTTTCACTCTACTAGTGATATACTCAAGATTAGAGATTGAATCTGATGATTTCCTTTGTCAAAAACTTAAAGTTTAAAAGAAAATAAAATTTGTTTTGAAAGTGGTGTTTGAAACTAAACTAATATAGAACTAAGTAAAAATGGAAGAAAGAAAGTCTCCCGGAGCTAAGGGTTGCTAGGATCAAGTTTAGAATGCAAAGTGGAAATTCCAGATTTTTCTTCTCGCATTGGGGACAACAACATAAAGGATGGTTGTTTCCCGAACCGATATAGGTTTAACAATGAAGATTTAATCCATAAAAAGTCAATAGAAATGGTAGTCAAGTTCCATTAATGGCTTTAGACACTGTGGGTTTTCACCTTGAGTCACTTTCCAATGGCTCGTACATGATAACTAATGGATTGATATGGATCTAGCAATAAGTATCCACAGAGACCTGAAGCTTACCATGTATTGGCCATTCAAAGTGATTCTAAGGGATTTATAGCAAAACTTTAGATTTAAAAGCCATTTATGAACTCCAACTACCTGTATTTAATGCATGAGAGTTTTCCACCTTTGCATATGGACTTTTCACCTAGCTTCCTTCACTCCAAGAAACTAAAGGTTTAGCCTCTCATCCTCTGGGAAAACATTCTCAGAGGTTGTTTGGCTTCCAAGAAAAAGAAAATAGTAGAGAGAAAAAGAAAGCAAAAGAGATCTCTGTATTTCACTAAGTGTAAAATATACATAAGTTGGTCTCCTGGAGAAAGCTCCCCGAGAGTCACTTTTTAGTGTTTACAAAAGAGTTTATATAGGAAGGTAATTTACCCTTCCTTGGATACTTCCTAGCTAAGGAATTACATGAGTGGCTGAATACAAGGAGAAAATGGAAATTTAGATACAAAAATATGAAGAAAAATATCTCAAAGTATAGGTCGCAAATATCGGAAAGCACTAAGGACCATTTCGCAGGTGAAAACGAGGTCTGCGAGATTTCATAAACGCACAAAAAGGGCTGTGAAATCACTTCGCAGCAAAAGGCTGATTTTGAAGCTCTGCGAAGTTGGCTTTCAGCTTGCGGTGTTCGGCTTCCAACGGCTGTAACTCCTTCATTTCAACTCCAAATTGTGCACCGTTTGAAGCATTGGATTGCTGACTTCCTAAGCTTTGAAAAAACATATAGAATGTAGAAAATGGACTTTGGAAAGTGCTCCAAAAGTGAGAAGGAAGACTGCAGCTGCTGTCCTCTGTTTTCTTCACTCTGTTTTCCTCTCTCCATTGATTTTTCCTTGCATACATTGAACGACTAAGGCAAAGGACTATGAGGCTCCAAAGCTTGGTTTCTTCATGAATTTGAGCTTCTAAAAGCTTTGCCATGAACTATATACAGCTCTCCCTCATTCTTAAATTGCTTTGGTGAGCAAAAAGCTATCAAAAAACACCAAAACTTAACACAATTTGATTAAAAAATGATTGCAAGGGTCCTTAACATGCCAATTGAGTTAAAAGGTAATAATTACTACTCAAAGGTGTTTAAAAGAGCTAATTACAAGCCACAAAATAACATGTTTTGAGTAGTAATCACCTTCCCAGAGAACAATCCTAGAGCCACTATGCTATATTAGCTAAAGCTATCCTAATGCATGGTGATATAGGTTATAAATTTTGTTGATTACTCTCTCAATCAAAGAGCACCAGCTGGACATGAATCAGCCGAGACACCAATTGGGAATGAATCATCCTGCAACTTGTACTCCTTTTGGCATTTTTGCATGGTTGCGAATTTTTCACAAAGCATTGCAAAATTGCTGCATGTTAGATTTCTTCTTTGATTCTCTTCCTTGCATACTTGATTGATTTGGCAAAGACTACGAAGCTCTCTAAAACTTAGATTCTTCATATGTTTGAACTTGAACTTGCTTTACCATGGACTATACAAAATTCTCCCTCCTTCTTGGCTCGAGATTAATGATAAAAAAAGCTATCAAAAACACCAAAACTTGCCAAAAAACTGATTAGAAACATTTGCAAAGGTCTTTAATGTGACAATTGAGTTAAAAGGTAATAAATACTACTCAAAAGTGTTTAAAAGAGTTTATAACAAGCTATAAAAGAGCACTTTTTGAGTAGTAATCACATGGCATGACCCACTCTGGGTCATGAACTTAGGGCTCTAGATGCAATGAACAAACCTGGGCTATGGTGGACATAAACAACTCCAGGTCGTGAGCTTAGGGCTATAGACACTATGTATAACTCAGGTTGTTGATGGCACCAAAGACTTCGGGTCCTGAGCTAAGGGTTGTAGATGCTATGGACAGCTCAGAGTTATAGATGACATGAATGACTTAGAGTTGTGAGCTTAGGGCCGTAGACACTATGACCAGCTTAGACCTATGGTTGACATGAACGACTTCGGGTTGTGAGCTCAGGGCTTTAAGTGATATGAACAACTCTAAGGTGTAGTTGACATGAACGAATTTGGGTCATGAGGTCAGGGCTCTAGATACTATGTATAGGTCAGGGTTGTGGTTCCCATGAATGATTTCGAGTCATGAGCTAAGGGTCGTAGATGTTATAAACAGCTAAGGGTTGTAGATGCCATGAAAGACTTCAGGTTGTGAGCTTAGGGGTTGATTACTACTCAAAAAGTGTTATTTCATAGCTTGTAATTAACTATTTTAAACACTTTTGAGTAGTAGTTATTGCATTTTAACCCAATTAACATGTTAAGGACCCTTGCAATCAATTCTAATCAAATTGTGTAAGTTTTGGTGTTTTTGTTAGTTATTTGATCACCAAAGCAATCCAAGATTGAGGAGAGTTATTTGGAATCCATGGAAAAGCAATGAAGGGTTTAGAAACATGAAGAACCAAAGCTTTGAAGTCCTTTGCCATAAGCAAATCCGGAATGCAAGGAGAGCAGCAAGGAGAGAGGAAAAACAGAGCGAAGAAAACAGAGGACAGCAACTGCAGTCTTCCTTCACACTTTTGAAGCACTTTCCGAAGTCTATTTTCTACATGCTATATGCCATTTTAAAGTTCAGGAATTCAAGAATCCAACTCTTTAAACCGTGTACGATTTGGAGCTGAAATGAGGAAGTTACAGCCTTCGGAAGACAACTGCATCAAGCTGAAGGAAGAATTTTGCACGGCTGCGAAATCACCCTTTTGTTGCGAAATGATTTCGCAGCCTTTTTGCACAGTGCTATGGATTTCCCCTGAAGTTTCACGACGCGCTGGAAGCCAAATACCACAAGATCAAAGCCAACTTCGCAGCGGTGCAAAATCAGTCGTTTGCTGCGAAGTAATTTCGCAGCCCTTTTTGTGCATCTACGAAATCTCGCAGACCTCGTTTTCACCTGCGAAATGGTCCTTAGTGCTTCCCGATATTTGCGACCAACACTTTTAGATATTTTTGTATAAATTTCCATTTTCTCCTTGTATTCAGCCACTCATGTAATTCCTTAGCTAGGAAGTATCCAAGGAAGGGTAAACTACCTTCCTATATAAACTCCCTTGCATCCATTGTAAAAGGAATAATCCATGATAGATATATATCATATATGTAATCAACGAATAGAGCACTTGCTCTGCTTTTCATATATATTCTTGTTTTCTCGTTATTTTTCTTTCTAGCCAAACATTCTCTGAGATGTTTTCTCAGAGGATGAGAGGCTAGGCTCTTCGTCTCTTGGAGTGAAGAAAGCCGGGTAAGTTTCCTCATGCAAGAATTTGAAGTTTTGTTGTTTTAGTTTTTAATGAAGAGAAAGTGTAACCCGTTAATGGTTTTTATCTTTTTAGTTAACTTAAAATGCCTTTAAATCACCTGGGCCAACACTTGGTAAGGCAAGTGATCTCCGTCCATGGAGATGCACTAGTTTATCCCTTGCGAGCCTCTGGGAGGTGACTTGAAGGTAGGATTTTCTAGAATTGCCAACACTTGGTAAGCTTTTGGAATCCAAGGAGACATCCATTAGTTATCTCTTGCAGCTTTTGACGGGTAATCCAAGGTTAAAGATCACCTTGAATGGCAAGTGCTAGGTGAGAGGTATGAGCCATTGCAAGATGCATCAGTGAGAGGGATTTAGTGTTTGAACCCATTAATGGGAAGCATCTGTACAACACCGGTTGGAGAAGGAACTATATGTTAATTCTCTAATGCGAGGAAAAGAAACAACTAACCAGAACTCCCTTTTTGTACAAGGAATCTGAGCCTAGTGATCTGAAACTCCAAGAAACACTTTTCTTTGTAAGTAAAATCAGTTACTATTTTTGGTTAGTTTAAAACCAATCATTTTTCAAGCATCTTTATGTTTTCTTTTAAAGCTAACCTTGAAATGAAAAGGCACCAATTCATCTTTGAATTAATATCAATTGTGAATTGAAAACCCATCCCAGTGAACGATCCTAGAGCCACTATGCTATAGTAGCTTTGTCTTTGCTACCCTAGTATATGGTGTAATAGGTTATAAATTTTGTTGATTACTCCCTCAATCAAGGAGCACCAGCTGGACACGAATCAGCTGAGACACCAATTAGGCATGAATCAGGGGTCTAGATGTAATGAACAACTCAAGGTTTTGGATTACATGTACTATTCATGGTCGTGAGCTCAAAGCTATAAATATTATGAACATCTCAAGGATGAGGTTGACATGAACGACTTTGGGTCATTAGCTCAAGGCTTTAGATACTATGAACAACTCAGGGTGATCAAATACATAAGCTTCTATAGGTTGGGAGCTCAGGGCTCTATATACTATGAACAAATCAAGGTTGTTGATCACATGAACCACTCTGGCTCATGATGACAGGGCTCTAGATGCTATGAATAACTCTAGGCTATGGTTGACATGAACGACCCCAGGTCGTGAGCTTAAGGCTTTAGATGCTTAGAACAACTCAGTGTTATGGATAACATGGGCTACTCTAGGTAGTGAGATCATGGCTCTGAATCTTGTGAACAACGTTGGGCTGTGGGTGACATGAATGACTATGGGTCGTGAGCTCATGGCTCAAGATGCTACTAACAACTTAGGGTTGTGGTTGACATGAATGACTCTAGGTCATGAGCTTAGGGCTCTAGATGCTATGAATAATTGAAGGTTGTGGATGACATGAAAATGTCTAGGCCGTTAGCTCAACCCTCTAGATGCTATGAACAGCTCAAGGTTATGGATGACATGAACAACTCCAAGTCATGAGCTCAAGGCTTTAGATGCTATAAACTACTCTAGGGTGTGAATGACATGAAAGACTATGGGTCTTAAGATCAAGGCTCTAGATGCTATGAGCTGCTCTAAGCTTTTGATGCTATGAACAACTAAGGGCTATCAAAGACATGAGGCACTTTACATCATGAGGTCAGAGCTCTAGATGCAATCAACATTTATAGGCTATGGTTCACATGAACAGCCCTGGCTCTTGAGCTTAAGGGTCTAGATACTATGTACAACTCAAGGTTGTTGATGACTTGAAAGACTCCTGGTCATGAGCTTAGGGCTTTAGATGCTATAAACAACTTAGGGTTGTGGACAACATGAACAACTCAAGGTTGTGAGCTTAGGGCTCTATATACTATGAACAACTCAAAATTGTGGTTGACATGAATGACTTCGAGTCATCTTCTCAAGGCTTTAGATCCTATGAACAACTCAGAGCTATGGATGACATGTGCTACTTTAGGTCGTTAGCTCAGGGCTCTAGATACAATGCATGGCTTATGGTTCTGGTTGACATGAACGACTCTGGGTCATGAGCTTAAAGCCTAAGATGCTATGAAAACCTCGGGGCTATTGTTGACTTGAGCAACATTAGGTCGTAAGCTCGGGGCTTTAAATATTATGAATAAATCTTGGCTATGGTTGATTTGAATGACTTCAAGTCATGAGCTCAGGACTCTAGATGCTATGAACAAATCAGGGCTATTGATGACACGAAAGAATCCAGGTCATGAGCTTAGGGCTGTAAATGATATGAACAACTTAAGGTTGTGGATACCAAGAACATCTCAAGGTTGTGGTTCACATGAATGACTACGGTTTATGATATTAGGGCTTTGGATGCTATGAATAACTCAAGGTAGGCAAAGTCATAAGCTACTCTAAGTCATAAGCTCAGGGCTTTAGATGTTATGAACAGGTTTGGGCAAGGGTTGACATGAACAACTTCATGTTGTGTGCTCAGGGCTCTTGATGTTATGAATAGCTCAGGAATGTCGATGACATGAAAAAATTTAGGTCTTGAGCTTAGGGTTCAAGATGCTATGAAGAGCTCAAGGCTATGGATGACATCAACTACTCTGAGTTGTGAGCTTAAGGCTCTAGATACTATGAACAACTATAGGTTATGTATGACATGAGCTACTCTGGGTCGGGATCTAAGGGCTTTAGATGCTGCGAACAACTCTAAGCTATGGTGGAAATGAACAACTCTAGGTCATGAGCTTAGGTCTCTAGATAATATGAACCACTCTAGGTTATGGATAACATGGGCTTCTCTTGTTCGTGAGCTCAAGGCTCTAGCTGCTATGAACAACTTTAGGTTGTGGATTACATGAACAACTCTAGGTCAGGAGCTGAAGGCTCTAGATGCTATGAACACCTCACGGTTATGGATGACATGAGCTACTATGGGTCTTTAGCTCAAGGCTCTATATGCTATGAACAACTCTAGACTTAGTAGATATGAATGACTCTCGATCGTGAGCTTTGGCTTCTTTATGCTATGAACATTTCAAGGTTGTTAATGACATGAAAGACTATAGGTCGTGAGCTCAAGGATCTTGATGTTATGAACAACTCAAAGCTGTGGATGGCATGATCTACTCTTGGTTGTGAGCTCAAGGCTCTAGATGCTATGAACAACTCAGGTCTATAGATCACATTAGTGACAATGGATCATGACCTCAAGGCTCTAGATGATATGAATAGCTCTAGGTTGTGCTTGACTTGAACGACTCTAGGTTGTGAGCTTAGGTCTTTAGATGCTATGAATCGCTCTAGGTTGTGGATAACGTGGGCTACTCTAGGTCATGGGCTTTGGGCTCTAACGGCTATGAATAACTTTAGGTTGTGGCTGAGATGAAAAATTTTGGGTTGTGAGCTCAAGGCTCTAAATGCCATGAACAGCTTTAGGCTTTGGTAGATATGAACGAATCCCGATTGTGAGCTTAGGCCTCTTGATTCTATGAACAACTCAGGGTTATCGATGACATGAAATACTACAGTTTTTGAGCTCAATGCTTTTGATTTTATGAACAACTCAAGGTCATGGATGACATGATCTACTCTAGGTCATGAGCTCAGGGCTCTAGATGCTATGAATAGCTTAGGACAGTGGATCACATTTGCTACTTTGGGTTAGGAGCTATGGGCTTTAGATGTTATGAACAATTGTGAGCTATGGTTGACTTCAATGACTCCAGGTTGTAAGCTTCAGGCTTTAGATGTTATGAACAACTTAGGTTTATCAATGACTTGAAAGGCTCTGGGTTGTCACCTAAAGGTTCTATATGTTATGAGTAGCTTAAGGTTCTAAATGACATGAATGACTCGGGGACTATAGATATTATGAACATCTCAGGGTTATGGTTGACATGAACGACCCTAAGACATGAGCTCAGGGCTTTAAATGCTATGAATAGTTTAGGACTCTCATTGACATGAGCCAATCCGAGTCATGACCTTAAGGCTCTAGATGCTATGAATAACTCAAGGTGGTCGAAGACATGAAAGACTTCAAGTCATGAGCTCAAGCCACTTGATTCTATGATTATCTCAAGGACATAGAAAACATAAATAACCCTAGTTCTTGAGCTCAAGGTTCTAGATGCTATGACTAACTCTAGGCTATGGTTGACATGAATGACATTGGGTTGTGAGCATAAGGGTTTAGATGTTATGAACAACTCAGGGCTTCCGATGACATGAGCCACTCTAGGTCTTGAGATTAGAGCTTTAAATGCTATGAAAAACTCTGGGTTGTTGATAATATGAAAGACCTTGGGTCGTGAGCTCAGGGCTCATGATTTTATGAAGAGCTCAAGATTGTGGATGACATGAAAGACTTTGGTTCACGAGCTCAAAGCTCTAGATGCTATGAATAGCTCTATACAATGGTTGACATGAACAACTCTCAATTAGGAAAGCAAAGCTCTAGATGTTATTAACAACTTAGGGTTGTCGGTGACATAAAAGACTACAAGTCGTCGGCTCAGGGCTCTTGATACTATGAATAACTCGGGATTATGGATGACATCAGCTACTCTAAGTCACGAGCTCAGGGCTCGAGATGCTATGAATAGCTCCAGGTTGTGGATGCCATCAACCTCTCTAGGTCATGATATCAAGGCTCTAGATGATATGAACAAGTTTGAACTATGTTTGATATGAATAACTCTGGGTTATGAGCTTAGAGCACTAGATGCTATGAACCGCTATGAGTTGTTTATATCATGGGCTACTCTGGGTCATGAGCTAAGGACTCTTGATGTTATGAACAACTCTGGGTTATGGCTGGCATGAACAACTTTGGGTTGTGAGCTCAGGGCTCTAGATGCTATTAACAGGTTACAATTGTGGATGACTTAAGCTACTCTAGGTCGTTAGCTCAGGGCTATAGATGCTATGAATAGCTATCAACTTCAATTGATGTGAATGACTCTCAATCGTGAGCTCAAGCCTCTTCATGCTATAAACAACTCAGGGTTATCGATAACATGAAAGACTATGGGTTGTGAGCTCAGGGCTCTTGATGGTATGAATAACTCAGGGTTGTGGATTACATGATCTATTATGGGTTATGAGCTCAAGGCTCTAGATGTTATGAACAACTCTAGGTTGTGGTTGACTCAAATGACTCCGGGTCATGAGCTCTGGGCTTTTAATGCTATGAACAACTTAGGGTTGTTGATGACATGAAAGACTCTTGTTCATGAGCTTAGGACTCTAAATGATATGAACACCTCAAGATTGTGCACGACATGAATGACTCGGGGTTGTGAGCTAAGGGCTATAGATACTATGAGCATCTCAGGGCTGTGGTTGACAAGAATGACTCAGGGTCGTGAGCTCAGGGCTATAGATACTATGAATATCTTAGGTTTGTGGTTGACATGAGTGACACTAATTCATGACCTTAGGGCTTTAGATGCTATGAAGAGCTCATGGTTGTCAATGACATGAGCCACTCTGGGTTGTGAACTCAGGGCTTTAGATGCTAGGAACAACTCTGGGTTGTGGTCTACATGAATGACTCTGAGTGGTGAGCTCAAGCCTCTAAATTTTATGAACATCTCAGGGATGTGGATGACATGAACGACTCTGGGTCTTGAGATGAAGGCTTTAAATGCTATGAACAACGTTAGGCTATGGTTGAGATGAATGACACCATGTCATGATCTCAAGGCTTTAGATGTTATGAATAGCTCAAGACTTTCGATGACATGAGCCACTCTATGTTGTGAGATCAAGGGTTTAAATGCTTTGAATAGCTCTAGGTTATCGATGATATGAAAGACTCTAGGTCATGAGTTCAAGAATAATGATTCAATGAATAGCTTAAGGCTATGGATGACATGAACGACTCTAGGCCAAGAGCTCAGGGCCCTAGATGCAATGAACAACTATGGCTTGTGGTTGACATGAAAGACTCAAGGTTGTGAACTTAGGGCTTTAGATGCTATAAACAACTTAGGGATGTCAATGACTCGAGCCACTCTGGGTCTTATGCTCAAGCCTTTAGAGGCTATGAACAACTCAGGCATGTGGTCAACATGAACGACTCCGGTTCATGATCTTAAGTCTATCGATGCTACGAACAACTTAGAGTTGTCAATGACATGAAAGACTCTGGGTCGTAAGCTCAACGCACTAGATTCTACGAATAGGTCAAGGTTATGAATGACATGAACGACTCTAGGTCATGAGCTCAATACCCTAGATGCAATGAATAGCTCTGGGTTATGGTTGACATGAAAGATTATGGGTCGTGAGCTCAAGGCTCTAGATGCTATGAACAACTTAAGGATGTGGAATACATAAGCCATTCTGGGTCTTGAGCTCCTGGTTGTAGATTCTATGAACAACTTAGGCCTATGGTTTACATGAATGACTTCGAGTTCTCAGCTCATGGCTTTAAATGCTATGAACAACTCAGGGTCATCGATGACATCAGCTACCCCTAGGCATGAGCTTAGGGCTTTAGATTATACGAACAACTCTAGGTTGTGGTTGAGATGAAGGAATTCGAGTTGTGATCTTAGGGCTTCAGATGCTATGAGCAGCTCAAGGCTATCAACTATAGGAAACACTCTGGTTCATGAACTCAGGGCTCTATATGCTATGAATAGCTCATGGCAGTGAATGACATAAACCCCTCTAGGTCGTAAACTAAGGGCCATAGATTAAATAAACAACTATAAGTTGTTGTTGAGATAAAGGACCTTGGGTTGTGAACTCAAGGCTCTAGATGTTATGAAAAACTCAGGGTTGTGGATGAGATGAGCCACTCTGGGTCTTCCACTCAACACTCTAGATGCTATGAATAGCTCTAGGTTATGGTTGACATGAATGACTCCAAGTCATGAGCTTAGGGCTCTAGATGTTGTTAATAGCTTAGGGCATTAAATGACATGAGCTAGTCTATTTCGTGTACTCAAGGCATTGGATGCTATGAACAACTTTGGGTTGTGGTAGACATGAACAACTCTAGGTCATGAGCTCAGAGCTCTTAATGATATGAACAACTCAGGCCTGTCGATGACATGAAAGACTTTGGGTCATGAGCTCGGCGCTCCTAATGCTATGAATCACTAAAGGCTGTTGATGAAATGAGCTACTTTGGGTGGTGATCTCAGGGCTCTAAATACTATGAATAGCTCAAGGCTATGGAAGACATGAGCTCCTCAAGGTCATGAGCTCAAGGCTCTAGATGCTACAAACAACTTTGGGATGTGGTTGACATGAACGACTCTGGGTCGTAAGCTCAAGGGTTTAGATGCTATGAATATTTCAAGGCTATGGATGACATGAACCATTCTGGGTCATCAACTCAAGGCCCTAGATGCAATGAAATGTTATAGGTTGTGGTTGACATATAAGACTCCGAGTCATGAGCTCATGGATTTAGATGATATGAACAACTTTGGGTTGTGGTGAGCATGAACGACTCCGGGTCGTGAGCGTAGGGCTTGAGATGCTAAGAATAGCTCAGAGCCATTAATGACATGTGTGACTCTGGGTCATGAGATGAGGGCTTTAGATGCTCTTAACAGCTTTGGGTTGTGGTTGACATGAACGACGTCGGGTCATGAGCTCAAGGCTCTAGATTTTATGAACAACTTAAGGCTAATGGTAACATGAAAGACTCTAGATCAAGAGCTCAGGGCTCTAGATTCTATGAAAAACTTATTTTTGTGGATGATATCAATAACTGGGTTGTGAGCATAGGGCCCTAGAAGCAATGAACATCTTTGGGTTGCGTTTGACATGAAAAACACTAGGCTGTTAGCTCAAAGCTTTAAATGCCATGAATAGCACAAGATTGTGGATGACATGGGTTACTTTGGGTCTTAAGCTCAAGCCTCTAGATGCTATGAACAAATCTGGGCTATGGTTGACATGAACAACATTAGGTCATGTGTTGAGGGCTTCAGATGCTATGAATAGCTCAGAGTTATCAATGACATGAGCCTCTCTGGGTCATGAGTTGAGGGCTTTAGATGCTATCAACACCTTTAGGCTGTAGTTGACATGAACAACTATGGGTTGTGAGCTTAGGGCTCTAGATGCTATGAACAACTTAGGGCTATTGATAACATGAAAGACTCCATGTCATGAGCTCAAGGCTGTGGATTTTATGAATAACTCAAGTCTATCGATGACATGAAAGACTTTGGGTCATGAAATCAAGGGTCTAGATTCTATGAACAACTTAGTGTTGTGGATGATATGAATGACACTAAGCCCTAGATGCAATGAACAGTGTTAGGTTGTGGTTAACATAAAAGACTCTGGGTCATGAGCTTAGATCTCTAGATGCTATGAATAGTTCAAGGTTGTGGATGACATGAGCCACTCTTTGTCTTGAGCTCACGACTCTAGATGCTATGAACAACTCTAGGCTATGGTTGACATGAACAACTCCAAGTCATGAGCTTAAGGATTTATATGCTATGAATAACTCAGGGTTGTCAATGACATGAAAGACTTCAGGTCATGTGCTTAGGACTCTAGATTCTATGAGCAACTTAGAGTTGTGGATAACGTTAAAAACTCTAACTCATGAGCTCAGGTACCTAGATGCAATGAACGACTCTAGGCAGTGGTTGACATGAAAGACTTTAGGTTGTGGTTATCATGAACGACTTTGGGTCATGAGCGCAGGGCTTGAGATGCTAAGAATACCTTAGAGCTGTCAATAACATGAGCGACTTTGGGTCGTGAGCTTAAGGATTTAGATGCACTTAACATCTCTGGGATGTGGTTTACTTGTACGACTTCGGGTCATGAGCTCAAGGCTAATGATGACATGAAAAACTTTAGGTCATGAGCTTAGGGCTCTAGATTCTATGAACAACATATTGTTGTGGATGATATCAATGATTGGGTTGTGAGCACAGGACCCTAGATGCAATGAACAACTCTGGGTTGCGCTTGACATGAAAAACACTGGGTCGTGAGCTCAAAGCTCTAGATGCTATGAACAACTTAGGGTTATGGATGACATGAGTCACTTTGGGTCTTGAGCTTAAGGCTCTAGATGTTATGAACAACTTTGGAAAATGGTTGTTATGAACGAACCTAAGTCATGAGTTGAGGGCTTCAGAGGCCATGAATAACTTAGAGCTATCGATAACACGAGTCTCTCTGGGTCATGACCTAAGGGCTTTAGATGCTATGAACGCCTTTGGATTTTGGTTGACATGAACAACTTTTGGTCATGAGCATAGGGCTTTAGATGCTATGAACAGCTCAGGGCAACCGATAACATGAAAGACTATAGGTCATGAGCTTAAGGTTCTAGATTCTATGAACAAATCAAGTTTATCAATGACATGAAAGATTATGGGTCGTGAGATTAGGGTCTAGATTCTATGAACAGCTTGGTGTTGTGGATGATATGAATGTCACTAGGTCATGAGCTCAAGGCCCTAGATGCAATGAATAATGTTAGGTTATTGTTGACATGAAAGACTCTGGGTTGTGAGCTCAGAGCTCTAGATGCTATGAATAGCTCAAGGCTATGAATGACATGAGCCACTCTTGGTCTTAAGCTCATGGCTCTAGATGCTATGAATAGCTCTGGGCTGTGGTTGACATGAGCAACTCTAGGTCTTGAGCTTATGGATTTAGATGCTATGAACAACTTAGGGTTGTCAATAACATGAAAGACTTCGGGTTGTCAGCTTAGGACTCTATATTTTATGAGTAACTCAAAGTTGTGGATAACGTGAACAACTCTGAGTCATGAGCTTAGGTACCTAGATGTAATGAATGGTTCTAGGTAGTGGTTAACATCAAAGAATCTAGGTCATGAGCTCTAAGATTTAGATGTTATGAAAGCTCAGTGTTATAGACAACATGAACCCCTCTATGTCTTGAGCTCAAAGCTCTAGATGTTATGAGCAACTCTAGGCTATGGTTAACATGATCAACTCCGGGTTATGAGCTCAAGCCTCTAGATGCTATTAATAACTAAGGTTGTTGATGACATGAGCTACACTATGTCGTCACCTGAGAGCTCTAGAGGCTATGAACATTTTTGGGTTGTGGTTGACATTAATGACTCCAGGTCGTGTGCTCAAGGCTCTTGATTCTATGAACAACTTAGGCCTGTCGATGACATGAATGATTACGGATCGTGAGCTTAGAGCTCTTGATACTGTGAACAACTCAATGTTGTGGATGACATGAGCCACTGTGTGTATGAACAACTCAAGGCTCTAGATGCTATGAATACCTCTCGGTTGTGGTTAACCTAGACAACTTTGAGTCATGAGCTTAGTGCTCTAGATACTATTAACAACTAAGGGTTGTGGATAACATGAGTTACTCTAGGTCATGAGCTCAAGATGTATAATAGCTCTAGGTTATGGTTGACATGAATGACTATGGGTCATGTACTCAATGCATTTTATGTTATGAACAACTCAAGGTTATTGATGAAATGAAAGACTCCGGGTCGTGAGCTCAGGGCTCTTTATCCTATGAACAACTAAGGATTATGGATGATAAGAGCTACTTTAAGTCGTAAGCTCATGTGTCTAAATGCTATGAATAATTAGGGTTTATAGATGACATGATCTCCTCTCAATCGTGAGCTTAGGGATTGATTCGCATGTAAATCCAGTCGGGTCATTTAATCAAAAACATTTATAAAGCCTATGACCTCATACTAGTGTAGCAAAGCTACTATAGTATAGTGGCTTTAGGGTCGAACTCTGGGATGGGTTTTCATTCTACCAGTGATATACTCATGATTAGAAATTGAATTTAATGATTTCCTTTATCAAAAACTTAAAGTTTAAAAGAAAATAAAATTTGTTTTGAAAGTGTTTGAAACTAAATTAACATAAACTAATTAAAAATGGAAGAAAGAAAGTCTCCTGGAGCTAAGGATTGCTAGGATCAAGTTTAGAATGCAAAGTGGAAAATTCTGGATTTTTCTCCTCGCATTGGGGATTTAACCTATAGTTATTTCCCGAACTGGTATAGGTTTAACAATGAAGATTTAATCCATAAAAAGTCAATAGAAATGGTAGTCAAGGTCCATTAATGGCTTTAGACACTATGGGTCTTCACCTTGAACCACTTTCCAAAGGCTCGTACATGATAACTAATGGACTGATATGGATCTAGCAATAAGCATCCACAGAGACCTGAAGCTTACCATGTATTGGCCATTCAAAGTGATTCTAAGGGATTTAAAGCAAAACTTTGGATTTAAAAGCCATTTATGAACTTCAACTACCTATATTTAAGGCACGAGCGTTTTCCACCTTTGCATCTGGACTTTTCACCTAGCTTCCTTCACTCCAAGAAACCAAAAGTTTAGCCTCTCATCCTCTGAGAAAACATCCTCAGAGGTTGTTTGGCTTCCAAGAAAAAGAAAATAGTAAAGAGAAAAGGGAAAATGAGAAAGCTCTGTATTTTTTTAAGTGTAAAACATACACGTATGATATATGAACGAGAGGTGATTTCCACCCCTTATATAGTCTTTACAAAAGCAAAGCTTGTGATTGGCTTGTTACAAGGAGAAGAAAGGAAATTACATCAAAAAATACATAAGAAAATATCTAAAGTGGAGTCGGCAAAAACAAAGGAAAATTCGCACCACGCATGGGGTGTGTGAATTTGGAAGGGGGTGTGCGAGTTTCGCACACCATTCACACACCTGAGGGGGTGTGCGAGTTTCGCACACCCTTCGCACACCATTCGCATAGCTGAGGCGGTGTGCGAATTTCTCACATGCCTGGAGCAGTTGTCTTCTGAAGGCCATATCTTCCTCGTTTCAGCTCCAAATCGTACACGGTTTGAAGCATTAGATTCTTGACTTCCTGAGCTTTGAAATGGTATATAGCATGTAGAAAATGGACTTCGGGAAGTGCTCCAAAAGTGCAAAAGAAGACTGCAGCTGCTGTCCTCTGTTTTCCTCCTTGCTTCTGTTTGCTTCTCTTTGGTTTTCTTTGCTTTTCTCCTTTGGTTGGCTTGTCTTAATGATCTAAAAAGATGTCAAAAACACTAAAACTAGCCACAAATATGATTAGGAGTCATTTCTAGGTCCTTAACATGCCAATTGGAATAAAGATGAAGAATTACTACACAAAAGTGCTTAAAACATAATGACTTAAAGGTGTAAAATAGCACTTTTTGGGTAGTAATCACTCCCCCCAACTGACACATTGCTAGTCCCTGAGCAATGAAGGAGAGAAAAAGAAAGAAAAATAGATAATAAAATAATTTACAAAATCATGCTGATCACTCCAAAAAATAATCAAGTGACATGATTGTATCAAACTCTCACATGGCAAGTCAAGGATATAAAACTCAATCATCAACAAGAGTTATCAAATAACTTACCTATCACAACTTGCAAAGAGCGGTCATTATGCAAATTTGAGTATCAAAATAATTTCCACTCCCAAAGGATCAACTCTTAATCTTCCACAAAAATCTAAGTGTTAAGGTACTTAGTTTCCAGTTATAGTATGTCAAACTATATTCTCCCCCCAACTAAGGTTTTTCTCTAACTTTAGCAACACTAACTCATACATAAAAGGCTAAGAACGCACCTTTTTTTTTTTTTTTCTAATAAGTACTCCACCCATCCACCCATGTAACGAGCAGTGAGGTCGGTGAACTCCCAACCAGTAAAGGCTTAGGGCACCAGGCTTTAAAGATTTTCACCATATACCCCTCGGACCTTGCTCGGGTTTCAACGCAAGTGAAGCAAAAATTATTTTCATAAGACACATTGGCCTTTTATAAGGTGTCCCAACACTAATAGAATGAGGTCAATGGCACCAAGTCGAAAATTTCCTAAGTTTAGGGGGTGAGAAAGTTTTCCATCTTATAACTGGAATCTAATGTGTTCGGTGTGTGAAAAGATTAGAGTGGAAGACTTAAGATTGAAAAAAAAAGGAGCTTCAATAATTTATCAACTTTAATAAGCATAACACAAACTTTGAGACTATGGCAATAAGATAAGAATTTAATTTCTCCCATTTACTTTTGAGAATTTATCTTTGAGAAAACAAAGAGAGTTTGCAAAAAAATTGTTAGCAAAATAACTTAACCAAAAATTCAACAAATTACTTCCTCAACTCTCCCCCCAACTAGGATGAACATTGTCCCCAATGTTCCAAAAGCAAGAGATAATAAAAGGGAGGAAGTGATACCTCCTGATAGTAAGGGAGTCTGAATGAACAGGAGAAACCATATGTTGCAAAAGAAAAGAAAAATCATAAGAGTGATGAATAGAGGAAATAAAATGGAATAGCTAAAATACACAAAAAGAGAAGATGTCTATATAAACTGAGAGAGTACAATATACAAAATAAACATGGAATACATCCAATCCCAGTATAAAAGTGGTCCAAAATATATAAGACATCCAAAAACATAGCATATAGATACAAAAAAGGAGAGGAGTGATCGTATGATCAAGTAGTAGGCTCCTCTGGTGGATAGGAGGGGTCCTCCGCTGCAACTGTGGAAGGAACCGCTACAGGTGGAGCTGGTGGTGAAAGACCGAGGTGCTGCTGAATCTCACGGAGAATGAGAGTCTGCTGGTCCTGCTGAAGCTGGAAGTGGTCCATCCGCTCCATAATGGCCGTCTGAGTAGTGGTCAAAGTCTGGAAAGAAGCGAGCAAGGCATGATACTCTGCACCAATGATAGTAATGGGTGACTCTGATGTAGGAGGAACAGCAGGTGGGGCATCAGATGATGGTTCCTCTAGTACTGGCTGTGGAGGAGCTGAAGTGGACGGAGCATGAGGGACTTCCCTTGGCTCGGGAAGTTCTGGGGACTGGCGATGGAGCCATATCTGAGTCCATTGGTCAAGAGAGAAGCTCTCTCGACAATGGCGGCGGGTCTCAGAATGAGGGTCTGCAGGAAAACCCATATGCGCCAAAACATGGCATAGCAGCCGAGGAAAAAGTAAAGGAATGGTGTCTGCCCTCGCAAGACGTCGCGTATGCACCTTCTCCTCAAAATGGAGGAGGGCGGCCATAATCAAATGATGGGGGCCAAAGTAGTAGCCCTCAGAGATACGGAATAATGCCTCCATAATGGCCCCTCGTCTCTGCACTTTATGCTGAAGAGGAAAAAGATTGGCGCGAAGCACCACATCAACTAGGAGCATCTCTGGGGGAAGCTCTCTCCTCAAAATGGTCCTCTGGGAAGATGTTCCTCGAGATAGGATACGAACCATGTCCCACTCAGAAAGTGGGGCCCAGTGTCTAAATGTAGCGGGATCTGTTGGTGCAAAAGGGATATGGAAGGCATCGGCAATCTGTCTAGCCCCCAAAATACCCTGGCGTCCATCAATGGTAAAAAGGATCGAGGCTGGTACCGGGACGCCACGAGTAGTCATAGACTGGTAAAAGTCTAAAGCTACTTGAGGATAAAAGAACTGGGGCAGAGTCATAAAGGGTACAAGATGGTACCTCTCAAGTAGGCGGTATGAATCCCGCAACTCAGGCTGCTGTCGCATAAGAGAGTGATCGAAATATGGCTCGACATGAAATTCTCTCGATCGGCAATCGGAGTTGCCCTCAATGGGCAAGCTGGGTCTAGGGCACCTGGCGGAAGAAGGCTGAGCCTGTGAATCCCGAGGTGCTTTGGAGGACTCTCCTAGCTCTGAAGTCTTGGCTTTCTTTGTAGGAGGACTCCGAGGTGGAATTTGTGTAGGGGCCACAGACGTGGCAGATGCTCTCCTCGTATGGTATCTGCTTTGAGGGGCAGAATCAGGTAAATGTGAGGGTGCATCTAATGGGGCCCACACAGGGGCGGCTCTCTGACTGCTCTGGGGAGCTGAGGTAGATCCTCCTCGGGTCTTAGGCATGATGAAGTGATGAAATGAGGCTCAGAGGCTCGGGATTAGGGAAGGTAGGGATGGAGAAACTGAAATTTTCGCATAGGGGGGCTGGTGTGCGAAATTTTCGCACAGGAGGGGTGGTGTGCGAAATTTTCGCATAGGGCACTATTCACCCGCACGTTTGAAGAATTGTGGCTTGTTCAAATTGTGAAAATTTGTGGCCTTTGAGGGTGGGAAACGTTGGCTTAGGTAGGAAAAAGATTTTTCATGGTGAATAGGCTTGGAAATTGGAGCTTTCAAGAGGAGAATTGAAGATTGGGAGCTCCCATGGCCGGCGGCAATGGGTTTCTTTTGAAGAAACCGTGGCTTGAATGCTTATGGTTTAGGCTTTGGTTTGGTAAGAACAAGGTTGGGATTGGATTATGGATGGATTTAGAGGGTTGAGTGAAGATTTGAAAGGATTTTGATGGTGGAAGGAGATGAAATTGCCGAAAATGGAAAGTGGTGAATAGTGAATGCGCGGCTATGGAATGGAGCTATGGAGATGGGCTGCCATGGTGGTGTTGATGATGAGGAATGATGAAGGAGAGGAGCTTTGTGGATGGAAATGGGTGATCGGAAGAGAGGTTTTGAGAGAATTGAAGAAGAATCTAAGACTTTGAAGAGGAGAACATAGCCTTTAAAGAGAAAATGAGATTTTCGCACAGGGGAAAATGGTGTGCGAAAATTTCGCATACTTGTGATTCTCCAAGACAGAGAGAATGGTTTTGAAAATTGGCTCAAGAAACGAATTCGCACAGGGTTCGCACAAGGTTCGCATTCCTGTGAAATTTGCACTGGGATTTTAGGAAGGGACCGAGAGCATGCATTTTTTAAAGTTGGTGCAAAAGCAAATTCGCACAGGGTAAGTGGTGTGCGAAATTTTCGCACAGGGGAAAATGGTGTGCGAATTTTGTTGAGTCTTGATTTTTCTCCCCTGTTTTCCCCTGTTTCCACCAAGACTTCATTCTTCAAGCCTTCCCACCTACATGTTAACACAAAAAAAACAATTCAAACCACATTAGAATGAAATTAAAGTCAAAAATAGAAATCAAAACATGCATAAACACAAGAAAAACACTAGATTAAACTAAAATCAACTTAAAAGAAAACAAAAAGAGGATGAACTTTTTAGTCTTTGGAGAGACTAAGTTCAACCATGAACCAAGTGTTTTCATGTTGGAGGTGGATCAAGGAGGATGAATTCCTCCTTGTCTCGGGAAAAAGATTCGATAAAGGGCTTGAGACGATGCCCATTCACTTTGAAAGTTCGAGTGCTATTGAAGTTGAGTAGTTCCACTACTCCATTTGGTTGCACCTCATGAATTATGAAAGGACCCGTCCATCTTGATTTCAATTTTCCCGGAAAAAGATGAAGCTTAGAGTCATAAAGCAAGACTCTTTGCCCCTTGGCAAAATTCTTCTGATTTACCAATTGATCATGCCATTTCTTCAACCTCTCCTTTGCAATTTTTGAATTGAGGTGAGCATCATTCCTCATTTCCTCCAATTCATTCAAATCCAAACATCTTTTCAACCTGGCTTTTGTCAAATCCATGTTGAGTTTTTTGATTGCCCACCATGCTTTGTATTCAATCTCCACTGGAAGATGGCACGCTTTGCCATAAACAAGGCGATAAGGAGACATTCTAAGAATGTTCTTGTAAGCGGTCCTATACGCCCATAAGGAATCTAGGAGCTTAATAGACCAATCCTTCCTATTCACATTCACCACCTTCATCAATATATTCTTGATCTCCCGGTTGGCTAACTCAACTTGGCCACTTGTTTGAGGGTGATAAGGTGTAGCTACCTTGTGCTTAACCCCATATTTGGCTAGAAGAGTCTCAAAAGGTTTATTGCAAAAGTGGGTTCCTCCATCACTTATAATGGCCTTAGGCACTCCAAATCTTGCAAAGATGTTGTCCTTGAGGAATTTAAGAACCACCTTGTGATCATTGCTCCTACATGGGATTGCTTCCACCCACTTAGAGACATAATCCACTCTCACCAAAATGTAGGAATGTCCAAATGACATTGGAAATGGTCCTATGAAGTCTATCCCCTAAACATCAAAGACATCCACTATCAAGATGGGGTTCAAGGGCATCATATTTCGGCGTGTAAGCTTACCAAGCCTTTGACACCGATCACATCCCTTGCACATAGAGTGGGCATCCTTGAAAAGAGAGGGCCACCAAAACCCTGATTGGATCACTTTCATAGCTGTTTTCTGGGAGGCAAAATGACCTCCACATGCACTATCATGGATATGGGAAAGAATTCCTGATTGCTCTTGTTCAGGAACACATTTCCTTATGATTTGATCCGCACAATATTTGAAGAGAAAAGGCTCCTCCCAATAATAGGCATGGATCTTAGCAAAGAAATGCCTCTTGTCTTGGGCACTCCACTCGCTTGGAACTTCCCCAGTAACCAAGTAATTTGCAATGTGAGAATACCAAGGAGCTACATCTATTGACATGAGAGACTCCTCAGGGAAGTCATCATTGATAGGCAGACCATGTGAGTCATGTGCTATCACAAGTCTTGACAAGTGGTCAGCTACCACATTTTCTACTCCCTTTTTATCCCGGATTTGGAGATTGAATTCTTGGAGCAAAATGATCCATCTTATCAATCTTGCCTTGGCATCTTGCTTGGTTAGCAAGTACTTCAAAGCGGAATGGTTAGTGAACACCACTATAGAGGACCCTACTAAATAGGCACGAAACTTATCCAAGGCAAAAACTACTGCCAACAACTCCTTCTCAGTAGTTGTGTAGTTCCTTTGAGCCTCGTTCAAAGTTTACTCGCGTAATAAATCACATAGGGCTTTCCATCCTCTCTTTGCCCCAAAACAGCCCCCATAGCAAGATCACTTGCATCACACATTACCTCAAAAGGTAATTTCCAATTTGGGGCTCTCACTATTGGTGCAGTTGTGAGGAATTGCTTCAGTTCCTCAAAACTCTTCTGACACTTCTCATCCCACACAAACTTGGCATCCTTTACCAAGAGTTCAGAAAGAGGCTTTGAGATTTTTGAGAAATCCTTAATGAACCTCCTATAGAACCCGACATGTCCTAGGAATTGCCTAATTCCTTTAACATTTGTGGGAGGTGGCAACTTAACAATTAGCTCCACATTTGCCTTATCTACCTCAATGCCATTTTTGGAGATTACATGTCATAAGACAATGCCTTGTTGTACCATAAAATGGCACTTCTCCCAATTTAGCACTAGGTCTTTCTCAATACATCTGTGGAGAACAGCTTCTAAGTGCAACAAACACTCCTCATAAGAACTTCCATATACAATGATGTCATCCATGAAGACTTCCATGATGCGTTCCACCATATCACTGAAGATGCTTAGCATACATCTTTGGAAAGTTGCAGGAGCATTACATAAACCAAAGGGCATTCTCCTATACGCAAAAGTACCAAAGGGGCATGTGAAGGTTGTCTTTTCTTGATCTTCCAAATCAATCTCTATTTGGAAGTACCCCGAGTAACCATCTAGAAAACAGTAGAAAGGATGTCCTGAGACTCTCTCAAGGACTTGGTCCATGAAAAGCAATGGGAAATGGTCCTTCCTAGTCACTGAATTCAACCTCCTGTAGTCTATACACACCCTCCATCCTGAGGTAGGACGTGTAGAGACTTCCTCCCCTTTCTCATTCTGGATCACAGTGATTCCAAATTTCTTTGGAACTACTTGGGTGGGGCTCACCCACAAGCTATCTGAAATGGGATATATGATCCCTGCTTGTAGTAGCTTCAGAACTTCACCCCTCACCACCTCTTGCATGTGAGGATTCAACCTCCTCTGGGGCTGCCTCACTGGTTTTGCATCTTCCTCCATGTAGATATGGTGGGTGCACACCAAAGGACTAATCCCTTTCAGATCAGAAATTTGCCATCCAATGGCTTTCTTGCATTTTCTGAGGACTCCCAAAAGACTATCCTCTTGATCACTTGTGAGATTTGAAGAGACCACCACTGGACAATTCTCATCTTCCTCTAAATATGCATACTTCAAATTAACAGGAAGTGGCTTCAAAACAAGCTTCAAGAATTTGCTTCATGGAGGAAGACATTCCATCATAGAAATAGCTCACTAAGGGCCATGTATCAAAGCCATGATGAGGACAAGCATTGATGGCCTCCATATACCTTTCCCAACATTCATGGAACTTCTCATTTTCTTTTGCAGAAAAGTTTGAGATTTGCCTCTTCAACCCATTGGTCCTATGGGTGGGGAAAAATTTCTTCAAAAATTCGGCCTGAAGATCAACCCAATTCCTTATGCTTCTTGGCCTCAAAGAATTAAGCCATATTTTTGCCTTGTCCTTCAAAGTGAAAGGGAATAGCTTGAGTCTCATCAAGTCTATTGAAGCTCCTCCCTCTCTAAAGGTATTGCACACCTCCTCAAACTCCTTGATGTGGGCATATGGATTCTCACTCTCCATTCCATGGAAATTTGGTAGAAGGGGCACAATATGGGGCCTTATAATCAGCTGCTCAAGATGAGGTATGATGCATGAGGGTGCACTCATCCTTGGTGGGTGCATTCTATCCCTCATGGATAGATATGCATTTGGATTACCCCCTTGACCTTGTTGAGAATTCTGATCCTCTTGTGGAGGGTCCATGATGTTTACACAGATATCGAACTCTGTGTCTTGAGGATTCTCAATCCTTACTAATCTTCCCTCTTGGTCCCGAACCCAATAGGGCATGCACAAATCACTACTTACCTGAAAACAAAACAAAGACAACAAAAACAAAAGAAAACTAGAGGAAAGTTAAGGTTAGAAAGAAAACAAAAGAAATTCTACAATTAAAAGAAAGGAAATAAAGTTAGTGAAAAAGGAATTCACCAAACTTGTGATGAAAATCACAAGTAGCCTCTAAAAGGTTGTATCACTGTATTGTGGCACCATCCCCGGCAGCGGCGCCATTTTGATTCGCATGTAAATCCAGTCGGGTCATTTAATCAAAAACATTTATGAAACCTATGACCTCATACTAGTGTAGCAAAGCTACTATAGTATAGTGGCTCTAGGGCGGAACTCTGTGATGGGTTTTCATTCTACCAGTGATATACTCATGATTAGAAATTGAATTTAATGATTTCCTTTATCAAAAACTTAAAGTTTAAAAGAAAATAAAATTTGTTTTGAAAGTGTTTGAAACTAAATTAACATAAACTAATTAAAAATGGAAGAAAGAAAGTCTCCCGGAGCTAAGGATTGCTAGGATCAAGTTTAGAATGCAAAGTGGAAAATTCTGGATTTTTCTCCTCGCATTGGGGATTTAACCTATAGTTATTTCCTGAACCGGTATAGGTTTAACAATGAAGATTTAATCCATAAAAAGTCAATAGAAATGGTAGTCAAGGTCCAATAATGGCTTTAGACACTATGGGTTTTCACCTTGAACCACTTTCCAAAGGCTCGTACATGATAACTAATGGACTGATATGGATCTAGCAATAAGCATCCACAGAGACCTGAAGCTTACCATGTATTGGCCATTCAAAGTGATTCTAAGGGATTTAAAGCAAAACTTTGGATTTAAAAGCCATTTATGAACTTCAACTACCTGTATTTAAGGCACGAGCATTTTCCACCTTTGCATCTAGACTTTTCACCTAGCTTCCTTCACTCCAAGAAACCAAAAGTTTAGCCTCTCATCCTCTGAGAAAACATCCTCAGAGGTTGTTTGGCTTCCAAGAAAAATAAAATAGTAAAGAGAAAAGGGAAAACGAGAGAGCTCTGTATTTTTCTAAGTGTAAAACATACACGTATGATATATGAATGAGAGGTGATTTCCACCCCTTATATAGTCTTTACAAAAGCAAAGCTTGTGATTGGCTTGTTACAAGGAGAAGAAAGGAAATTACATCAAAAAATACATAAGAAAATATCTAAAGTGGAGTCGGCAAAAACAGAGGAAAATTCGCACCACGCATGGGGTGTGCAAATTTGGAAGGGGGTGTGCGAGTTTCGCACACCATTCGCACATCCGAGGGGGTGTGCGAATTTCTCACATGCCTGGAGCAGTTGTCTTCTGAAGGCCATATCTTCCTCGTTTCAGCTCCAAATCGTACACGGTTTGAAGCGTTGGATTCTTGACTTCATGAGCTTTGAAATGGTATATAGCATGTAGAAAATGGACTTCGGGAAGTGCTCCAAAAGTGCGAAAGAAGACTGCAGCTGCTGTCCTTTGTTTTCCTCCTTGCTTCTCTTTGGTTTTCTTTGCTTTTCTCCTTTGGTTGGCTTGTCTTAATGATCTAAAAAGATGTCAAAAACACTAAAACTAGCCACAAATATGATTAGGAGTCATTGCTAGGTCCTTAACATGCCAATTGGAATAAAGATGAAGAATTACTACACAAAAGTGCTTAAAACATAATGACTTAAAGGTGTAAAATAGCACTTTTTGGGTAGTAATCAATAAGCATGATCTTGTAAAGTATATTACTTTTTAGTTTACTTTTTCTCTCCTTTATTGCTAAGGGACTAGCAATATGTTGGTTGGGGGGAGTGATTACTACTCAAAAAGTGCTATTTGATAGTTTGTAATTAACTCTTTTAAACACTTTTGAGTAGTAGTTATTACCTTTTAACCTAATTAACATATTAAGGACCTTTGCAATCATTTCTAATAAAATTGTGTAAGTTTTGGTGTTTTTGTTAGTAATTTGATCACCAAAGCAATTCGAGATTGAGGAGAATTCTTTGGAATCCATGGCAAAGCAATGGAAAGCTCAGAAACATGAAGAACCAAAGCTTTGAAGCTTTAGAGTCCTTTGCCATAAGCAAATCATGAATGAAAGGAGGGAAAGCAAAGAGAGAAATCTACCATGAAGCATTCAAAAGGACAGTCACTGTCAGCCACTTTTGGAGCACTTCCTGGAGCTCAATTATGCATATTATATGTCATTTCGAAGCTCGGGAAGTTAGCAATCCAATGCTTCAAACGGTGCATGATTCAGAGCTGAAATGAAGGAGCTAGAGCCATTGGAAGCCGATCACACCAAGTTGAAGGCCAATTTCGCGGGCTGCGAAATCAGCCTTTGGCTGCGAAATCACAAGAGGATGGTTGCGAAATGGTGTCCTTCATGCTGCGAAATTTCACAGCCATCTTGCACGCCTGTGAAATTTTCCTGAAGCTTCCCGATATTTGCGACTAACATTTTTAGATTTTTTTGCTTTAGATATTTGATGTCTAAATCCCTAAACTCTCCTTGTAATCCACCTATCATAGGATTCCTTAGTTATTAAGCAAGAACAAAGGGTAAATAGCCTCATATATATTGTTTGTAATTTCCATTACAAGAAGATGTCGGGGAGCTTGTTCTCAAAGACATCCTTTGTGTAGTTTTGAAAGGAAGTAAAATACAGAGCCTTTGCTCTACCTTACCTTCTCGTTTTGATTGTATATTATATTTAATTTTTCTTACTAGCCAAACAAGCTCTGAGGATGTTTCCTCAGAGAATGAGTGGCTAGGCTTTTAGTTCCTTGGAGCTAAGGTTGCCGGGTAAGGCCCCACATGCAAAAATTGGAAGTTTTATTGTTTCAGCTTTTAATGAAGAGAAAGTGTGACCCGTTAATGGTTTTTATCTTTTTAGTTAACTTAAAATGCCTTTTAATCACCTGGGCCGACACTTGGTAAGGCAAGTGATCTCCATCCATTGAGATGCACTAGTTTATCTCTTGCGAGCCGCTGGGAAATGGTTTAAAGGTAGGATTTTCTAGAATAGCCAACACTTAGTAAGCTTTTGGACTCTAAGGAGACATCCATTAGTTATATCTTGTGAGCTTTTGACGGGTAATCCAAGGTTAAGGATCACCTTAAATGGCAAATGCTAGGTGAGAGGCACGAGCCATTGTAAGATGAATTAGTGAGAGGGATTTAGTGTTTGAACCCATTAAAGGGAAGCATTTGTACTACACCGGTTCGGGAAATAACTATATGTTAAATCCCCAACGCGAGGAAAAGAAACAAGTGACCGAAACTCTCTTTTTGTATTAGGAACCTGAGCCTAGTGATCTAAAACTCTGAGGAACGCTTTTCTTTGTAATTAAAATCAGTTACTATTTTTGGTTAGCTGAAAACCAAGCCTTTTTCAACCAAAGTTTATGTTTTCTTTTGAAACTAACCTTGAAATGAAAAAGCACCAATTCATCTTTGAATTAATATCAATTGTGAAGTGAAAACCCATCCCAATGAACGATCCTAGAGCCACTATGCTATGCTAGCTGAGGCTATCCTAGTACATGGTGTAATAGGTTATAAATTTTGTTGATTACTCCCATATGAGGACCGCAATCAAGGAACACCAATTGGACATGAATCAAATGGCACCATTGTTGGGGACCATTGAGAGGACATGAATCAACTGATACACCAATTGGGAACGAATCACCTTCTCTATATGAATTGTGATTAGGTAAAGTATTTGATAACTCTTGTTGAAGTTTGAGTTTTATTTCTTTAATGTTCCATGTGAGAGTTTGATCATCATGTCACTTAAAATTTTTTGAAGTGATCAGCATGATTTTGTAAAGTATATTACTGTTTAATTTACTTTTTTCTCTCATTCATTGCTAAGGGACTAGCAATATGTCGGTTGGGGGGAGTGATTACTACTCAAAAAGTGTTATTTTGTAGCTTGTAATTAACTCTTTTAAACACTTTTGAGTAGTAGTTATTACCTTTTAACTCAATTAGCATATTAAGGACCTTTGCAATCATTTCTAATCAAATTTGTGTAAGTTTTGGTGTTTTTGATAGTAATTTGATCACCAAAGCAATCCAAGATTAAGAGAGTTCTATGGAATCCATGGCAAAGCAATTGGAAGCTCATTAACATGAAGAACCTAAGCTTCAAAGCTTTATAGTCCTTTTCCAAAAGCAAATCATGAATGTAAGGAGGGAAAGTAAAGAGAGAAATCTAACATGAAGAATTCAAGAGGACAGCAACTGTTGAACACTTTTGGAGCACCTCTTGGAGCCCATTCCATGGATACTACATGTTGTTTTGAAGCTCGGGAAGTAAAAAATCCAACGCTTTAAACAGTGTGTGATTCGGAGCTGAAATGAAGAAGTTATCGCCATTGGAAGCCAATCACACCAAGCTGAAGGCCAATTTTGCAGGCTGCGAAATCAGCCTTTGGCTGCAAAATCACAAGGTGATGGCTGTGAAATGGAGACCTTCAGCTTGTGAAATTTTGCAGCCATCTTGCATGCTTGCGAAATCCTCCTGAGTACTTCCAGATATTTGCGACCGACACTTTTAGATTTTTTTTTTCAAATATTTGATGTTTAAATCCCCATTTTCTCCTTGTAATCCACCAATCATAGGATTCCTTAGTTAATAAGCAAGAACAAAGGGTGAATAACCACATATATATATATATATATATATATATATATATATATATAATATATATTATATATTGTTTGTAATTTTCACTACGGAGATATCTCGGGAGCTTGTTCTCAGAGACAACTTTTGTATAGTTTGGAAGAAAGTAAAATACAGAGCTTTTCTCTGTCTTACCTTCTCATTTTGATTGTATTTTTCTTACTAGCCAAATAAGCTCTGAGGATGTTTTCTCAAAGAATGAGTGGCTAAGCTTTTTGTCTCTTGTAGCTAAGGTAGCTGGGTAAGGTCCCGAGTGCAAGAATTGGTAGTTTTGTTGTTTCAGCTATTAATGAAGAGAAAGTGTGACCCGTTAATGGTTTCTATGTTTTTAGTTAACTTAAAACGCCTTTAAATCACCTGGGCCAACACTTGGTAAGGCAAGTGATCTCCGTCCATTGAGATGCACTAGTTTACCTCTTGTGAGCCTTTGGGAGGTGACTTGAAGGTAGGATTTTCTAGAATTGCCAACACTTGGTAAGCTTTTGGACTCTAAGGAGACATCCATTAGTTATCTCTTGCGAGCTTAAGAAGGGAAATCCAAGGTTAAGGATCACCTTGAATGGTAAATGCTAGGTGAGAGACATGAGCCATTGCAAGATGCATCAGTGAGAGGAATTTAGTGTTTGAATCCATAAAAGGGAAGCATCTGTATAACACCGGTTAGAGAATTAACTATATGTTAATTCTCTAATGCGAGGAAAAGATTCAAGTGACCGGAACTCTGTTTTTGCATGAGGAGCCTAACCTCGGTGATCTTAAAACTCTAAGAAACGCTTTTCTTTATAAGTAATTCCCATTACTTTCTTTTTAGTTAGCTTAAAACCAATCATTTTTCAACCAAAGCTTATGTTTTCTTTTAAAGCTAACCTTGAAATGAAAAAGCATCAATTCAACTTTGAATTGTTATCAGTTGTAAGTTGAAAACCCTTCCTAGTGAACGATCCTAGAGCCACTATGCTATATTTGTCGAGGCTATCCTAACACATGGTGATATAGGTTATAAATTTTGTTGATTACTCCTGTCTGAGGGCCAAACTCAAGGTATACCAGCTAAGCACGCAATCAGAGCCTTAAGCTCATGACCTGAGTCATTCATGTCAACTATAACCCATATCTTTTCATAGCATTTAAAGCCTTGAGCTCACGAGATCTTGAGTCATTCATATCATCCACAACTCAAAGCTGCTCATAGCATTTAGAGCCCTAACCTCATAACCCAAAGTCTTTCATATCAACCACAACTTTGAGGTGTTCGCAGTATCTTGAGTTGTGAGCTCATGACCTAGAGTTGTTCATGTTATCCACAACCATGAGCTCATGACACAAAGTCATATCATCCATAGCCCTAAGCTACCCATAGCATATAGAGGCTTCAGCTCACAGGATCCCTAGTCGTTCATATCATCTATAAAATTGAGTTGTTCAAAGCATTCATACCCTTGAGCTTATGACTTGGAGTAGCACATATCATCTATAGGCTTGAACTGTTCATAACATTCGGAGCCCTAACCACATGACTCGAAGTTGTTCATGTCATCAACAACCCTAAGTTATTCATAGCATTTAGACCCCTAAACCCACGACCCAAAGTCTTTCATGTCATCATCAGCCTTTAGCTATTTATAGCATTTAGAGTTGTGAGCTCACAACCCAGAATCGTTATGTTATCCATAGCCCTGAGCTATTCATAAAAATTAAAGCCATAAGCTTGTGACCAAGAATCGTTCATATTATCCATAGCTCTAAGTTGTTCATAGTATCTTGTGGCTTGAGCTCATGGGATCCTGAGTCATTCATATCATCTACAACTCTGAGCTGCTCATAGCATCCAGAGCCTTAAGCTCCCGACCCAAAGTTGTTCATGTCAACCATAGCCTTGAGTTGTTCAAAGTATCTTAAGTTATGAGCTCACAACTCCAAGTCATTCATGTCATCCACCACCCTTAGCTTGTGATGCAAAATCATTCATATCATCCATAGGCCTAAGTTGTTCATAGCATTTAAAGGCCTTAGTTCACGGGATATCAAGTCATTCATATCATTCACAATGCATAGTTATTCAAAGCATCCATAGCCTTGAGCTCATGACCCGGAGTGGCACATATCATCCATAGCCCTGAGCTATTCATAGCATCTAAAGCCTTGTGCGCACAACCCAGAGTCATTCATGTCATCAATAACCCTAAGTTGTTCATAACATTTAGACTCTTAAGCCCATGACCCGAAATCTTTCATGTCATCTATAGCCTTAAGCTTTTCATAAAATTTAGAGCCTTCAGATCATGACTCGAAGTCATTCATGTCATTCCTAACCCTGACTTTTCATAGCATTTGAAGCCTTGAGCTCATGACCCGGAGTCATTCATGTCTACCACAACCTTGAGCTATTATAGTATCTAGAGCCCAAAGCACACCACTCAGAGTTATTCATGTCATCTATAGCCCTAAGCTATTCATAGCATTTAGAACCTTAAAATCCTAACCCGATGTAGTTCATGTCATCCACAACCTTGAGTTGTTCATAGAATCTAGTGCCCTAAGCTCACAACTCAAAGTTGTTCATGTAATCCACAACCTTAAGTTGTTCATAGCATCTAAAGCCCTGAGCTCATGACCCGAAGTCATTGATGTCCACCACAACCTTGATTTTTTCAAAACATTTAAACCCTAAGCAGACGACCTTGAGTCATTCATGTCATCAATAGCCTTGAGTTGTTCATAGCATCTAGAGCCCTAAGCCCACGACACAATGTTGTTTAGGTCATACATAGCCCTGAGTTGTTCATAGAATCTTGAGCCTTGAGCTCACGACCTAGAGTCGTTCATGTCATCCATAGCTCTGAGCTATTTATAGCAATTAGAGCCATATTCTCATGACTAAGAATCATTAATATCATCTTCAACCATGAGTTGTTCATAGCATCTTGAGGCTTGATCTCACAACATCCCGAGTTGTTCATATCATCCACAACTTTGAGTTGCTCATAGCATCCAAAGCCTTGAGTTGACAACCTTGAGTCATTCATGTCAACTACATCCTTGATCTTTACATAGTATCTTGAACCATGAGCTCATGACCCAAAGTCGTTCATGTCATCCACAACCCTGAGCTCATGATGTAGAATCATTCATATCATCCACAACCCCGAGCTGCTCATAACATCCAAAGAATTGTTTATTGCACATATAGAAGATATTAAGTTCTAACATCATGTTGCCAAATGTAAGCTGCATGACTTCATTCCTACAATTGATGATAGCATTTGATGTAGCTAGGAATGGTCTTCCAAGAATGATAGGAATACAACTAGTTCCTTTGGCAACTGGGTCCATATCAAGAACAACAAAATCCACTGGGTAGTAGAATTTGTCAACTTGAACTAGGACATCTTCAATCATATCTCTTGGAATTTTCACAGATCTATATATTAGAGATAGAGTGATTAATGTTGGTTTCAACTCTCCAAGTCCCAATTGCTTATAGACAGAGTAGGGTAGCAAATTCACACTTGCTCCCAAGTCCAACAAAGCTTTCTCTACACACGTCTCTCCAATCATCACTGAGATGGTAGGACAACCCATATCTTTGTATTTCACTGGAGACTTGCACTATATAATGGAACTTACTTGCTCAGTTAAGAAGGCCTTCTTACTCACATTTAACCCTCTTTTTATAGTGCATAAGTCCTTCAGGAATTTTACATAAGTCGGAACTTGTTTGATCATGTCTAGCAAAGGGATGTTAACTTTCACTTGCCTCAACACTTCAAGAATTTCTGATGCATTGTTGATTCCCTTTTTGACATGCAAAGCTTGGGGGAATGGTGGAGGCGTGTGCTTCTTTATCATTTCTTCTTGGTTGATGGTCCTCTCCGGTTCTTCATTCACAATAGCTCCAAGGTCCTCCTTCTTTGTACTATTCCCTTTCCTATTTCCTTTCATTTTCTCCCTCTTCTCTTTCTCTGCTTCACTCTCTGGTTCATGCTTTGACTTGGATGTAGTGAAATCAACCTCTTTACCACTCCTTAGAGTGATCACTACTTTGACTTCCCTCACTTGTGAAGATTCTCCCTCCTGAGCCTCCACTTCATGGATACCCTTGGGATTTTGGTGAGGTTGAGAATGAAATTTTCCTTTCTCGTGCACTGTGTTGAGGTTGGTAAGCCTTGAGATCGAGTACTGGAGATTATCTATCTTCTGAGATAGATCATTTTGCATCCCATCCATCATTTTCTCTACACCGTTAATTCTTTGACTGAGCTGAGCATTGATGGCCTTCTAGTCTCCAACAAAGTCTCCCATGACCTTGCTAAGATTCACAATGGCTTGTTCAAGATTTGAGGCTTGCGGAGGTATTTAGCCACGTTGCGTGTACTGAGGTGCTCTTGCTTTCCAAGAAAAATTCGGATGGTTCCTCCAATTTGAATTGTAGGTGTTGCCATATGAAGCATTGTTATTAGGCTTAAATTGTCCAATAACATTTGCTTGATCCCCAAACATTTCTCTCACAACTGGAATCATAGGACACTCTACCACCAAGTGCTCAAAAGATTAACAAATTGAACATGGCATATCTTGCACTGGTGTTTCAAAAATGGCCTGCACTTCTCGTATCTTCTTTACTTCAAGCTCCTCCAATCTTCTTGCCATAGCTACAAATTTTGCTTTCATATTGGTATCTTCATTCAAAGTATACATCCCAGCCTTAGCATTAGAAGCATTAGGTTGAGATTTTATTCTTCCCACTTCTCTAGCATTCGACTCATCCCATCCCCTTGAAACTTCAGCTACATAACTCAAGCAATCCATCGCTTCCTCCAGATTCTTACTCATAAAGTCTCCTCCACACATCGTTTCTAAGAGTTTCTTCATTGAGGAAGACATACCGTCGTAAAATAGCTCACCAATAGCCATGTATCAAAGCCATGGTGAGGACAAGCATTGATAGCCTCCATGTATCTTTCCCAACACTCATAGAATTTCTTATTCTCTTTAGCTGAGAAGATTGAAATTTGCCTTTTCAAGTCGTTGGTCCTATGAGTCGGGAAAAATTTCTTGAGAAACTCAACTTGCAAATCAGTCCAAGTTCAGATACTCCTTGGCCTTAAAGAATTAAGCCAGACCTTAGCCTTGTCCTTTAAAGTGAAAGAAAATAGCTTGAGCCTCATCAAGTCGATTGAGGTACCTCCTTCTCGGAATGTATTACAAACCTCCTCAAATTCCTTGATATGCGTGTAGGGATTCTCACTTTCCATACTGATTCATGCCTAATTGGTGTCTCAGCTGATTCGTGTCCTGCTGGTGCTCCTTGATTGAGGGAGTAATCAACAAAATTTATAACCTATTACACCATAAACTAGGGTAGCAAAGACAAAGCTACTATAGCATAGTGGCTCTAGGATCGTTCACTGGGATGGGTTTTCACTTCACAAATGATATTAATTCAAAGCTGAATTGGTGTCTTTTCATTTCAAGGTTAGCTTTAAAAGAAAACATAATCTTTGGTGGAAAAAGGTTTGGTTTTAAACTAACCAAAAATAGTAACTGATTTTACTTAGAAAAGAAAAGTGTTTCTTGGAGTTTAGATCACTGGGCTTAGATTCCTCATACAAAAAGGGAGTTCCGGTCACTTGTTTCTTTTCCTCGCATTAGAGAATTAACATATAGTTCCTTCTCCAACCGGTGTTGTACAGATGCTTCCCATTAATAGGTTCAAACACTAAATCCCTCTCACTGATGCATCTTGCAATGGCTCATACCTATCACCTAGCACTTGCCATTCAAGGTGATCTTTAACCTTGGATTTCCTTTCACAAGCTCGTAAGAGATAACTAATGGATGTCTCCTTGGAGTCCAAAAGCTTACCAAGTGTTGGCAATTCTAGAAAATCCTACCTTCAAGTCACCTCTCAGAGGCTCGCAAGGGGTAAACTAGTGAATCTCCATGGACGGAGATCACTTGCCTTACCAAGTGTTGGCCCAAGTGATTTAAAGACGTTTTAAGTTAACTAAAAAGATAAAAACCATTAACGGGTCACACTTTCTTTTCATTAAAAACTAAAACAACAAAACTTCCAATTTATGCATGAGGAAACTTACCCGGTTACCTTAGCTCCAAGAGACGAAGAGCCTAGCCTCTCATCCTCTGAGAAAAATCCTCAGAGTTTGATTGGCTAGAAAGAAAAAGAACGAGAAAACAAAAATATATATGAAAAGCAAAGCAAGTGCTTTATATTTTACTTCCTTCCCAAAACTGTACAAAGGATGCGTCCTCGAGAACAAGCTCCCGAGAGCTATATATAAAGAAAATTACAAAACAAAATATCTGAGATTATTCACCCCTTTTCCAAACTTAATAACTAAGGAATCCTATAATTGGTGCGTTACAAGGAGAAAATGGAAATTTAGACAAAAATATTTGAAGAAAAATATCTCCAAGTGTCGGTTACAAATATCAGGAAGCACTAAGGACCATTTCGCAGGTGAAAACGAGGTCTGCGAGATTTCGCAGATGTACAAAAAGGGCTGCGAAATCATTTTGCAGCAAATGGCTGATTCCGCACCACTGCGAAGTGGTCTTTCAGCTTGCGGTGATTGGCTTCCAACTTGTCGTGAAACTTCAGGGGGAATTCCACAGCACTATGCAAAATGGCTGCGAAATCATTTCGCAACAAAAGGGTGATTTCGCAGCGCTGTGCAAAATTCTTCCTTCAGCTTGGAGTGATCGGATTCTAACGGCTGTAACTCCTTCATTTCAACTCCGAATTATGCACCGTTTGAAGTATTGGATTCTTGACTTCCTGAGCTTTGAAATGGTATATAGCATGTAGAAAATGGACTTCGGAACGTGCTCCAAAAGTGCGAAAGAAGATTGTAACTACTGTCCTCTATTTTTAATTACTTTGCTTTTCTCCTCTTTGCTTCTCTCCTTGCATTCCGGATTTGCTTATGGCAAAGGACTTCAAAGCTTTGGTTCTTCATGTTTCTGAGCTTTCCATTTCTTTTCCATGGATTCCAAATAACTCTCCTCAATCTCGGATTGCTTTGGTGATCAAAAAGCTATCAAAACACCAAAACTTAACACAATTTGATTAGAATTGATTGCAAGGGTCCTTAACATGCCAATTGAGTTAAAAGGTAATAACTACTACTCAAAAGTGTTTAAAAGAGTTAATTACAAGCTATAAAATAGCACTTTTTGAGTAGTAATCACATACCGTGAAAAGTAGGTAGAAGTGGCACAATATGTGGTCGGATCACTAGCTGCTCTGTAGGTGGCACTATACATGATGGTGCACTCATACGAGGTGGATGCATGCGGTCTCTCATGGATCGGTATGTGTTGATATTCTCCTCTGGAGCATGTTGACTATGCTGATCTTCAGGTATAGCTTCCATGACTTTCACACACAATTGCAACTCTGTTTCGTGAGGATTTTTTATTTTCACTAGTCTTCCCTCACTGTCTCGTATCCAATATGGCATACACAACTAGCAATAACTGAAACAAACACAAAGAAAAAAAAAAAGAAAAACAATTCTAGAAGAAAAAAGAAAATTAAGATTAACTAGAAACTAGATAAAAGAAAAACTAAAAACAGAAAGAAATAAAAAGAGTTAGTAAAAGAAAAGAAAAACCACCAAACTTGTGATGAAGATCACAAGTGTTCTGAAAAGATCATATCACAGTGAAATGGCACCATTCCCCGGCAACGACGCCATTTGATTCATCCCCAATTGGTGTACTCTTGATTCAGTTCTCAAACGAGAGATATCAACAAAATTTATAAACCTAATTCACCATATACTAGGGTAGCATAACTAGCATAGCATAGTGGTTTTAGGATCGTCCACAGGGATGGGTTTTCATTTCACACATGATATTAATTTAAAGAATTGGATTTGTTCTTTTCCTTTTTATAAGTTAGCTTTAAAAGAAAACATAATGACAGTTTGAAAAAGGTTTGGTTTTAAGCTAACCAAAAATAGTAACTGATATTAATTATAAAGAAAAGGTTTCTTGGAGTTTCAGGTCACTAGGTTCAGGTTCCTTATAGAAAATGGGAGATTCCGGATCTTTTCCTCGCATTAGGGATTTAACCTATAGTTATCCTCCTAATCGGTGTGTTACAACTGCTTCCCATTAATGGTTTCAATGCTAAATCCCTCTCACTGAATCATCTTGCAATGGCTCATACCTCTCACCTAGTATTTTCCATTCAAGGTGATTCTTAACCTTGGATTATCCTTCAAAAGCTCGCAGGAGATAACTAATGGATGTCTCCAGAGAGTCCAAAAGCTTACCAAGTGTTGGCTATCCTAGGCAATCCTACCTTTAAACCACCTCCTAGAGGCTTGCAAGAGATAACTAATGGATCTCTATGGATTGAGTCCGAAAATCTTACCAAGTGTTGGCCCAAGTGATTATAAGGGATTTTAAGTTAGCTAAAAATATAAAAACCATTAACGGGTCACAACCTTCTCTTCATTAAAAACTGAAAAAAGGAAAACTCCCACTTTTGTATCCGGATCCCTTACCTAGCTTTCTTCAGTCCAAGAAACAAAAAGTCTAGCCACTCATCCTCTAAGAAAACATTCTTAGAGGCTGTTTAGCTAGAAAGAAAATAAAATCAAAATGAGTAGGTAAGGCAGAAGGCTCTGTATATTTCTTACTAAAAATGTACAAGTGATCCCCCAAGAATTTCTTCCGAGATTTTGAGATATCTTACAAACAGAGATATCTTAAAACATATATACAGAGATATTTTTAACCCTTCAATTAGATATCTTAAATATCTAAAAAGATCTTTAGTTGATTACAAGGAGAGAATAGATAATCACACAAAATATCTTGAGATAAAAATCTAACGGAGTCGGTATAAAAATATCTGAAGATTACAGGAAGATTTCGTAAGGTTGCGAAAATTTCGCAAGGGGTTGTGAAATTCCTTCTTGTGCAATTCGCAAGCTTACGAATATTTCACAAAGGGTTGTGAAATTCTTAAATGTTAGATTCCTTATCTGATTCTCTTCCTTGCATACTTGATTGATTTGGCAAAGGCTTCGAAGCTCTCCAAAACTTGGATTCTTCATGTAATTTAGCTTCAATCTTACTTTGCCATGGATTATACCAAGTTCTCCCTCATTCTTGGCTTGTTTTAATGATCAAAAAGCTACCACAAACACCAAAACTTGCCAAAAACCGATTAGTAACACTTGCAAGGGTCCTTAATGTGCCAATTGAGTTAAAAGGTAATAAATACTACTCAAAATCGTTTAAAAGAGTTTATAACAAGCTATAAAAGAGCAGTTTTTGAGTAGTAATCACTTTTCATGGAATTTAGAACCATGAGCTCACGACCCGTAGTCATTCATGCCAACTGCAGCCTAGAGTTATTCATAGCATCTATAGACCTATCCTCATGACCTAGAGTCATTCAGGTCAACTATAGCCTTGAGTTATGCATAGTACCTTAAGCCCAGAGCTCAAGACCCGTAGTGGTTCATGTCAAGCACAACCCAGAGTAGTTCATCACATTTAGAGCCCTAAGCTCATGACTTAGAGTCATTCTTGTGAACCACAACCTTTAGCTATTCATAGAATTTAAAGCCCTGAGCTCATGGCTTACAGTCGCTCTTGTTAATCACAGCTTAAAATAGTTTATAGTATCGAGAGCCTTGAGCTCATGACCTAGAGTCATTATTGTCAACCAAAACCCTTAGTGGTTATAGCATCAAAATCCTTGAGCTCACAACTCGTAGTCGTTCTTGTCAACCACATCCTAAAGTTGTTCATAGCTTCTGAAGCTTTGAGTTCATGGCCTGCAGTCATCATGTCAACCACAACCCTAAGCTCTTCATAGTGTCTAACGACCTGAGCTCAAGACCTGGATTCATTCAAGTCATCAACAAGCGTCAATTATTCTTAGGATCTAGAGCCTTGAAATCACGACTTGAAGTCATTCATGTCAATCATAACCCTTAGCTGTTCATAACATCTAGAGCCTTAAGCTCATGACCTGGAGTCTCTCAAGTCAATAACAACCCTGAGGTGTTCATAGTATCTAGAGACTTGAGCTCATGAGCCATATTTGTTCATGTCATCCAGAACTCAAAGTTTTTCATAGCATCTAGAGCCTTGACCTCATGATTTGGAGTTGTTCTGGTCAACCACAACCCTGAGTTGTTCATAGTATCTAGAGGCTTGAGCTCATGAGCTAGATTTGTTCATGTCATCCACACCCTTTAATTATTCATAGGATTTAGAGTCTTTAGCACACAACCCACAGTCATTTATGTCAACCACAACCTTGAACTACTCATAACATCTTGAGCCTTTAGCTCATGACCTGGAGTCTTTCAAGCCAATACCAGACTTGAGCTATTCATAGTATGTAGAGGCCTGAGCTCATGAGTCGGAGTTGTTCATGTCATCCATAGCCTTGAGCTGTTCATACTAATTTAGAGTCCTCAGCTCATGACCTAAAGTTGTTCTTGTCAACCATAGCTCTGAGTTGTTCATAGCATTTAGAGCCTTAAGCTCATAACCCATAGTCATTCATGTCAACCACAGCCTAGAGCTGCTCATTGCATCTACAACACTCAGCTCATAACCTAAAGTCATTCATGTCAACCACAGCCCTAACCTATTCATAACATCTAGAGCCTTGAGCTCATGACCCAAAGTCATTCAAGTCAATAACAAATCTGAGCTCATGAGTTGCAGTCGTTCCTGTCATCCACAACCCTAAGTTGTTCACAACATCAAGAGCCTTGAGATCACGAGCTAGAGTTGTTCATTTCAACCAAAGCCCTCAATTACTCATAACATCTAGTGCTTTGAGCTCATGACCCATAGTTGTTCATGTCAACAACATTCTAGAGCTATTCATACCATCTAGAGACCTAAGCTTATGTCCTGGAGTCATTCATATCAACCACAACTCTAAATTGTTCATAGTATATAGAGTTTTGAGCTAACGACCTATAGTCGTTCATATCAACCACAACACAGAGTTGTTCATAACATCTAGAAATCTAAGCTAACGACTTGGATTCGTTCATGTCAACTACAATCCTAAGCTCTTCATAGTATTTAGAAGCAGGAGCTCATGACCGGGAGTCATTCATGTTATCCACAACCCTGAATTATACATAGGATTAAGATCCTTGAGATCATGACCTGAAGTTGTTCATGTCAACCACAACCTTGAGATAGTCAAAGCATCTAAAGCCTTGAGCTCATGACCTAGAGTCTTTCAAGTCAATAATAATACTAAGTTGTTCATAGTATCTAGAGGCCTTAGCTCATGAGTAAGAGTCATTCATGTCATCCAAACCCAGAGCTATTCATAGAATATAAAGCCCTGAGCTCATGACTTGGTGTTGTTCATGTCAACCACAACCCTTAGGTGTTCATAGTATCTATAAGCCTAAGCTCAAGACCTGGAGTAGTTCATGTTATCCACATCCCCGAATTAATCATAGAATCTAGACCCTTGAGCTCACATCCTCGTGTCATTCATTTTAATGACAACACTAAGTTGTTCATTTCATTTAGAGCCATTAGATTATGACTCGGAGTCTTTCAAGTCAATAAAATCCTTGTGCATTTCATAGTATCTAAAGGCTTGAGTTCTTGAGGCTACTTCAATCATGTCATCCACAACCCTAAGTTGTTCATAGCATCTAAAGCCTTGACCTCATGACCTAGAGTTGTTCATGTCAACCATAGCTCTATGTTGGTCATAGCCTTTAGAGCCCTGAGCTCATGACCTATGGTCATTCATGTCAACAATGGCCCAGAGTTGCTGATAGCATCTAAAACCCTGAACTTACTACCTAGTGTTGTTCATGTCAACTACAACCTTGAGTCATAGCATCTAGAGCATTAACTCATAACCCAAATTGGTTCAAGTCAATAACGACCCTGAGCTGGTCATAGTATCTAAAGGTCTGAGCTCATGAGCCGGAGTCACTCATGTCATCCACAACCCTGAGTTGTTCATAGTATCGAGACCCTTGAGATCATGGGATGGAGTTTTTCATGTCGATTATAGCTCTCAATTGTTCATACCATCTAGTGCCTTTAACTCACGACCCGTAGTCATTCATGTGAACCGCACCCTAGAGCTACTCATACCATCTAGAGACCTGAGCTCATGACCTGAAGTCATTCATGTCAACCACAACTCTGACTTGTTCATAACATCTAAAGCCTTTAGCTCATGGCCTGTAATCATTCATGTCAACTATTGCCCAGAGCTATTCATAGGATCTAGGGCTCTGAACTCATGAGTTGGATTTGTTCATGTTAACCACAAACCTAAGATTTTCATAATAATTAAAGTCCTAATCTCATGTCCCGAAGTTGTTCATGTCATCCAGAACCCTGAATTATTCTTACCATCAAGATTCTTGAGCTCATGACCCAGAATATTTGTTGTCAACAACAGCCTTGAGCTATTCAAAGCATTTAGGGCCTTGAGCTCACGAACTAGATTCTTTCAAGTAAATAATAGCCCTGAGTTGTTCATGGTATCTAGAGGCCTAAGCTCATGAGCCAGAGTCATTCATGTCATCCACAACCTAAAGTTGTTCATAGAATCTAGAGCCTTGAGATCACGTCCTGGTGTCATTCATGACAATCACAACATTGAGTTGTTCAAAGTATCTAGAGGCATGAGCTCATAACCAACACTAGATCATGATATCCAAATCCCTGAATTAATAATAGGATCTAGATCCCTGAGCTCATGACCCCGAGTCATTCATTTCAACGACAACCTTAAGTTATTCATATTATCAAGAGCCATTAGCTCATGACTCAGAGTCTTTCAAGTTAATAACAACCTTGAGGTATTCATAGTATCTAGAGGCTTAAGCTTTTTAGCCAGAGTTGTTCATGTTATCCATAACCCTGAGTTGTTCGTAGCATCTATAGCCTTGAGCTCACGACCAGGACTTGTTCATGTCAAACATAGCCTTGAGTTGTTCATAGCATCTAAAGCCTTCAACTCACGACCTATAGTTGTTCATGTCAGCCACATCCCAAAGTTAATCATAGCATCTAGAACCTTGAGTTCATGACCTACATTTGGTCATATCAACCATAGCCCTGAGCTATGCATAGCATCTAAAGCCCTAAGCTCATCACCATAGTGTTTCATGTCAACCATAGGCTTGAGCTATTTATAGTCTCTAAAGGCCTGAGCACATGACGTAGAGTCGTTCATGTCATCTACAACCCTAACTTTTTCATAGGATTCAGAGCCCTTTGCTCATGACCTGGAGTCGTTCATTTCAACCCCCAACCCTAAGTTGTTCATAGCATCTAAAGCCTTAACCTGATGACCCAGTGTCTTCCAAATCAACAACAGCCTTGACTTAGTCACAGTATCTAGAGGCTTGAGCTCAAGATCCGGAGTCGTTCATGTCATCCACAGTTGTTCATAACATCTAGAGCCTTAAGATCATGGGTTCGAATTTTTCATGTCAACCACAATCCTAAGTTGTTCATAGTATCTAAAGGCTTGAGCTCATGATCCAGAGTTGTTCATGTCATCTACAACCCTTAATTATTCATAGGATATAGAGCCTTGACCTCACAACCAAGAGCCATTCATGTCAACCACAACCTTGAGCTACTCATAACATTTAGAGCCTTAAGCTCACGACTTGGAGTCTTTCAAGTCAACATCAACCTTGATCTATTCATAGTATTTAAAGGCCTGAGCTCATGAGTCAAAGTCGTTCATGTCATCCATAGCCCTGAGTTGTTCATAACATCTAGAGTCCTCAACTCACGACCTAAAGTTGTTCATGTCAATTATAGCTCTAAGCTATTTATAGCATCTAGATCCATGAGCTCATGCCTAGTAGTCATTCATGTCAGCCATAGCTTAGAGCTACTCATAGCAACTAAAACCCTGAGCTCACAACCCGAAGTCTTTCATGTCTAGGGGCCTGAGCTCATCACCTAGAGTTGTTGATGTCATTCACATCCCTAAGTTGTTCATAGCATATAAAGCTCCAAGCTCACAATCTGGAGTTATTCATGTGAACCATAACTTGGAGCTATTCATGGCATCTAAAGCCTTGAGCTCATGATCCGAAGTTGTTCATGTCATCTATAACCATGAGCTATTCATAACATATAGAGGCTTAAGCTTATGACACAGAATCGTTAATATCATCCACCACCCTAAGTGATTCATAGCGTCTAAAGGCATAAGCATAAGGGATCCTCAACCATTCTTATCATCCACAACTATGACCATTTCAGAGCATCTAGAGCCTTATGTTCATGACCCATAGTCATTCATGTCAACCAAATCCCTGAGTCGTTCATAGCATCTAGAGGCCTAAGCTCATGGGATCTCGAGTATTTCATATCATTCACAACTTCAGGTTGTTCATAGCATCAAAAGCCTTGAGCTCCCGACCCAAAGTAGCTCATGTCATCTAGAGCCTTGAGTTGTTCATCCCATACCGAGCCTTGAGCTCATGACCAACAATAGCTCATCTCATCCACACCCCTAAGCTATTCATAGCATCTAGAGCCCTAAGATTACGACCTAGAGTCATTGATGTGATTTTTTAGAGCCTTAAGCTCATGACCAAGAGTTGTTCTTGTCATCCACAACCCTGACCTATTCATATCATCTAGAGGCTTGAGCTCATGATGTAGAATCATTCATATCATCCACATCCCATAATGGTTCATTGCATTTAGAGGCTTAAGCTCACGGGATCATGAGTTCTTCGTATCATCTACAAATCTAATATGAGTTGTTCATAGCTTATAGAGAGTTGAACTCTTGATGAGGAGTCTTTCATGTCAACCATAGCCTTGAGATATTCATAGTATCTCCAGGCTTGAGCTCATGACTCGATGTTGTTGATGTCACCTACATCCTTGACTTTTTCACAGCATTTAGAGCCTTAAGCTCACAACCTGTAGTCATTCATGCCAACCATAACCCAGAGCTGTTCATAGCTTTTAAAGCCCTGAGCTCACTTCTCGGAGTCGTTCATGTCATCTACGGCCCTAAGCTTTTCATAGCATTCAAAGCTCTGAGCAGTTTATGGCATGCAAAGCCCTAAGCTCACAACCTGGAGTACCTCATCACATCCACACCCTTGAGTAGTTCATAGAATCTAGAGCCCTGAGCAGTTCATATGGTTATCTAAAGTCCTGAGTTCACAACCTAGAGTCGTTCAAGTCATCCATGGCCCTAAGCTATTCATAGCACCAGTGGCTTGAGTTCATGGCGTAGAATTCTTCATATCATCTGTATCCTAGAGCGGTTCATAGCATCTAGAGGCCTGAGCTCACGGGATCCTAAGTCATTCATATCATATACAACTGTGAGTTGTTCATAATCTAGAGCTCTGAGCTCATGACCCGAAGTCTTTCATATCAACCATAACCTTGAGGTGTTCAAAATATCTAGAGGCCTAAGCTCACTTCCCGAAGTCGTTTATGTCATTTACAACCATAAGTTGTTCATTGCATACAGAGGTTTGAGCTCATGACACATAATTGTGAATATCATCTACCTCCTAAGGGATTTATAGCATCTAAGAGCCCAAGCTCACGGGATCCCTAGTCATTCTTATCATCCACAACTCTTAGTTGTTCATAACATCTAGAGCCCTAAGCTCATGGGATCATGATTCATTCATATCATTCAAAACTCTAGGTTATTCATAGCATCCAGAGACTCGAGCAGATGACCTAGATTAGTGTATGTCATCCATAACCCTGAGGTGTACATAGAATTTAGAGCACTAAGCTTTTTATGGCATCTAGAGCCTAGAGCTCATGACCTAAAGTAGTTCATCTAATCCATACCCCTAAGTGGTTGATAGCATCTAGAGCCTTGAGCTTACAACCCGGAGTTATTCAAGTTAACCACAACAGTGAGCTGCTCATAGTATCTAGATCCCTAAGCTCGCGACCTAGTGTCGTTCATGTCATCTAAAGCCCTGAGTTGTTCATAACATTTAGAGGCTTCAGCTCACGACCTAGAGTCTTTCATGTCAACAATAACCTTGAATTGTTTATAGTATCTAGAGCACTGGGCTCATAACCCAGTGTTGTTCATGTCATCTATAGACCTAAGTGGCTCATAACATTTAGAGGCTTGAGCTTATGACGTAGAATCGTTCATGTCATCCACAGTTCTGATCTATTCATCACATCTAGAGCCCTAAGCTTACGACCTAAAGACTTTCACATCATTGACAAGCATGACCTGTTCATAGCATCTAAGGCCTTGAGCTCACAATCCAAATCCATTTATGTGAACCATAACCCAAAGTTGCTCATAACATCTAGAATCCTGAGCTCACAACCTAGAGGAGCTCATGTCATCCACAACCTTAACCAACTCATAGCATTAAGATCCCTGACCTCATGACCCAAAGTTGTTCATGTCAACCACAACCTAGAGCTACTTATAGCATCTAGTGCATTAAGCTCACAAACCAAAGTAGCTCATGTCATTCGTTGCATTGAGTTACTAATAGCACCTAAAGCCCTGAGCACAACACCCGGAGTCACTCATGTCAACTCTAACCCGAAGCTATTCATAGCATCTAGAGCCCTGAGCTCAAGTCCTAGAGTTGTTCATGTGAACCACAACCTAGAGCTGTTTAAAACATTTAGAGCCTTGAGCTCACAACCGACAGTCATTCATGTCATCCACAACCTTGACTTGTTCAAACCATCTAGAGTCTTAAGCTCACAACCCAGAGTCGTTGATATCAACTATAGCCCAGAGCTATTTATAGTTTATAGAGCCTTGAGCTCACGACCCAGAGGAGCTTATGTAATCCACAACCTTGACTTATTCAAACCATCTAGAGCCTTAAGCTCACAACCCAGAGTTATTTATAGCATATAGAGCCTTGAGCTTACGACCCAGATGAGCTCATGTAATCTACAACCTTGAGTTGTTCATAGAATTTAAAGTCGTGAGCTCACGACCTAGAGTAGCTCATGTCATCCATAACCTTGAGCCATTCATAGCATCAAGAGCCTCGAGCTCACAACCCGTAGTCTTTTATGTCATCGATAGCCCTGAGCTATTCATAGCATTAAGAACCCTAAGCTTACAACCCAAAGTCATTCATGTAAACTACTACCCAAAGGTGTTCATAGTAACTAGTGCCCTAAGCTAAAAAAACCAAAACTCATGTCATCCACAGTCCTGAGCTGTTAATAGCATCTAGAGCCTTGAGTTGCTCATAGCACCTAGAACCCTAAGCTCACCCATTGGAGTCATTCAAGTCAACCACATCCCAGAGTAGTTTATAGCAACTAAAGCCTTGAGTTCACGACCTAAAGTGGCATATTGTGGACCCTCACCCGATGCACCAACCAATGCAACTCCTTATTTTAAAGGTGAAAGGGAAAGCTGGTTTTCGAGTTTTGAAAAATTCATCCCAGTGAGGAATGCTTTTGTTTGGAGTCACCACTTACTTTTTATTTTTATTTTTAAATGGAGAAAATTTAAGTAAGAACAAAAAACCCTAGCATGACTCCAGTCAGGAAAAAGCGGTCTACGAAAACTAGATTCTGGGTCTGGGGATCAGGTTACCTATCGGGAAGGTACCTCATGTGAGGTAGCACCCCTCTAAGCGCAGAACTCGGTCTCTACTAATGAACTGGGTATATGGGAGCATATGGGTCAAAGATCAAATAAACCTTGGGCTAAACAAATGACATGAATCACATAGACCCGCCTAGTATTTAGCATGCACATACACTCAACAAGTGAAAATCAAAGTGCATACGTGAGGTCCCCAGCCAAGCGCAGCATAAGAGGTTAGTCAATAAGATCAAATGCACAACAACTATACATAGCAATCATGCACCAAGCATTCATGTGAATTTCATTATCCAAAGCCAAAGTGCATACATGTGGTCCCCAGCCATGCGCTGCAAGGAAAAGGTGAGGCAAGTAATACAAGCATACAACATGCACTCTCAATCAAACATCAAATCCCATACCCAAAAGGAAGGGAAACAGGTCGAAATGAAATAAATGGTTTGCTTTCTTTTGCACACATCCTCTAAATTCCATCAAACCAAACCATGCTCGCTTAATCCACATTTTTCCCATCCATGAAGTGGGCTCACATGAAATCTAACCAAACCAAACTCTAATCCTAAAGCTGGCCCACAAGTGCCTTGGAGCCTACTCAAGCCACAACAAAAATAGGGGTCAAAACATGCCAAAACGAGGGTTGCCTAGCAAAACCTGTTGAACCGGTTCAACCGATTGAGAAAATTTCTAAAATTTACCAGCAGATTCCTCGAAGAATAAGGAATCCAACAAAAAAAATGGTGCTCAATTCCGAGCCTGGATGAGGGAGAACCGGCCGAAACAATGCAATGTGTTTATTTTTCATTTCAACAATGGAGACAAGTGAGTGGGCTGGTCATGCGGGGGACAAATGGGAAAATGGTCGGCTTGCTACCGCCGGCGGGACTCCCATCTAAAAAGCTACCCAAACCTGCTCCTATGTATCCTGACAAGAGAAGGGGGCTTCAAAAGAGAGGCGCCACCCATACCATGGCGGCAAAGGAAGCCATCCCATTCGGGCATTAATCCATTAACTCGAAACCTTCCAAAACTGGAGAGGCTTATCTTTTATATCCAAGCCTTCTTCATTCTCCCATACAGGCTCAAACATATAGACAAGGACTCTAACACCGAAAAAAAAAGTTGAAAGCATAGATGAAAACATTAAAAAGAAAATTTCCCAGGGAAAGGTGAGTGAAAGATGAACATAAATAGCCTCATTTCAAGGGTAGATTCATGGGTTGAAATGGGGAAATGATTTAAAACAGATTGTTTTCATGAACAAAATCAAACGGGATCAATGGCGCCAACTGAATGAAGAACATAGCAAAAAGACAAAGAACCAATTTCAACATAACAATTAGTAGCCCTTTTCATCCACACAATCAATAAGACATTAAGCATTATGAAACGGCCAAAAAGAGGAACCGAATATAAATAAGAATTTTGAGAGTAACCAGAAACATATCCTGAAAGAACCAACCTTTGAGAAGTATTCCTCAACTTCAAGTGAGATTAATCCTCCATCAACAAAATCCACTCAAGACCGGTGATCACGATATCTTTTTCTTCTTACCAAGGCAAACCAAAGAAATCATCTTTTTTTTTTTCCCTCAAGATCCTTCCCTTTTCCTTTTCTCTCTATTTTTCCCTAAAAACATTTCCCACTTCTCCTCTCAGACCTCTTTTTTTTTTTCTTCTCTCTTTCTCCTTTATTTTCTTTCTCTCTAAGTGCCAAACCTCAGAGACCCTTAGACCTTTTTCCCCACGCTTTCCATTCCTCTTCTGCAGAGTCTCTCTACCTAGATTTCTCAAAGCCCCCCTCTTTTTTCTCTCCAAACATCTCATCTTTTTCCTTCCCTATCAAACTTTCATCCTCAGCATCTGCACCCCCTCCCCATTTTCTTTCCCCTTTAGCTCTAGAAATCCCCACCTTCAACCTCGAAACCCTAACTCACTTAACTCTCATCTTCCCAAGGTGGGCAGCTGGCCCTCATTACTTTATAATTCCTTGCCCACCAAGAATCCACATGGATTCAAGGTGGGTTGAAATCAACCCAAAAAATGGCCCAAATCAGACATAAAACCATCCTTCTAACCCATATGGAGCACCAAGGCTCTAACCATCCTGAACGAGGGCATAAAAATGCCAAAAACAGAGTCGTTCGCAATCAGCCTCGACAAACTGGTTGAACCGGTTGACCATCCAACAAAAAAATGGTGCACGATTATGAAATCGGATGAGGAAGATATGATCAAAACAAGCCCAAGTGCTCCCTATTCGAACCTGCTCCTATGAACTCCAATCGAACTGAAGTTTTAGGGAGACCTCACTTCCTTCCTTTAGCATGATGTGAACAACTAGGGAATTGGCCATGACGACACTCCAAAATGAATTGCACAATCGTACTACATTGGACAGCAGATGAACCTACATAAGACTCGAAAACCGATCAAGGCTAAAAGGGGGTTATGGCTATGCCATACGGAAAAATTGGGTGCATGTGACACCCCTAAGATAATGCAAGTGTCGAATGACAAAATTGAGGGTCTACAAATATGCCCCTCTTCAGTAGAGTGAATGAACAAGTGAAATGCAAGTGCGAAGTGCAAGGAATGAATGAGTGAAATGAACTTTATTGAAGGATTCAAATGACCAACAATTTTATCCCCACACAACAATAAAGAAGGCAAAGGAAAATGAGTCAAGCTGACCGAATGGACTAAGGGATCCAGGCACAATGTTGGAGAAAGCTAAAGGAATCTAGACACAATGCCAAAGAAGACTAAAGGAAACTGGACGCGATGTTGGAAAAGATCAGGAAATCCGAACACAATGTCGGAGTAGACTAAAGGAAAAGGGATCAAGTCCGGGCGAGTACTGGAGAACCCAAGGAAATCCTGGCATGATGCTGGAGAAGAGATCGTATTCAAGCGAGTACCAGAAAGGGGTCGTATCTGGGTGAATACCGGAGAAGAGATCGTATCCAAGCGAGTATCAAAGAATATGAGACAAATGAGGGATCGAATCCGAGCAAGTATCAGAGATTCAAAGACAAAAAAGATCGTATCTGGGTGAATACTGGAGAAGAGATTGTATTCGGGCGAGTACCAGAGAATACGAGACAGACGGGGGATCGAATCCAGGCGAGTACCAGAGAAGGGATTGTATCCGGCGAGTACCGAAAGGGGGTCAGCGAGTAGCGGGAAAGGGGTAGAATCTGGGCAAGTACCGGAAAAGCGTTCGGGTGAGAGTACCAGAGAAGGGTCCGGGTGAGTACCGGGAAAGGGGTAGAATTTGGTCGAGTACCGAAGAAGGGTCTGGGCTAGTATCGAAAAATGGTCAAATCCAGGTCAGTACCGAGAAAGGTAGAATCCGGGCGAGTACCAAAAAACCCAAAAAAACTAGTCAAGCACAACAACACAAAGAAAGAGGGTGTATGCCCCAGTATGAACATGAGAACGCCACTAAATGATTTGAATAAGCAAGAAATCAAACATCTCAATCACGAAAGACGAAAGGGTATGCCTCAGTGTGACATTTAGAAAATGCCAATAAATGACAAGTGAGAAAACAAGAACACCATTAACAAGATGGAAAGAAAGGGGGTATGCCCTATAGGACAACTCAAAAATGTGACTAGAGGTGAAAAGAAAGGGCTATGCCCCAGTCTAAGATATTCATACCATGTCAAAATCCCATAACCATGGTCGAAGTCAGAGAGCTGAAAACATCATAAACATTCATTCCTAGAACAACATCAACTTTATTCCGCAACATCCAATATCCTCAAAAAAACTGATAGAGGGTATGCCCCTATGTGTACATTTGATATGCAAGTGCCTCGGTAAAAAAAGAACAACTCTGAAATATATAATTGATGACCCAATCGTCTGGATAAGTGAACATGACAAAGAATACGGTATGCCCTAGTGTGCACACCCACTAGGTCGACGAATACGCATGAATTTGATCTTGGGCTATCTCTCATAAGCAAGTTGTTGTAGGAAGAAACCAAGCTGAATGTGGGGGCCTACTCAAACACTGATGCTAAGTGTCACTTGGTGAAATGGGCTGCCTGCATCCCAGTGTAAGAACCGATGCCATTATGCAAGGATAGGGGTATGCCCTAGTATGAATATAACAAACCAGCAAGCGGAAAGGGTCTTGGATAGTCTTGACTCTCTGCATCATCTGTCTCTGATCATGGACCAAAGGCAAAGAGACGAAATGAAAAAGTTGTATGTTATCCTTGACATCCTTAAAGAAATGGAGCCCTGTTAGCATCCCATACTTCAATTAGTAGACAGAGCCTGTCCGAATGAAATGATCAAAGCAAACACGAGATCTCATGGCCTTAGGGTGGTCTTACTACTCGGACCATAATGAAGGCTATGGGTAAAAGGTGAATGAAATGACGGGAAACAAATGCTCAAATACCTAATAGATAATGCCAAGCCTCTATGTGCGCAATGTCAAATATTGGAGGACCATGTGAGTAAGGTGACTCAACCCTACATTCAAATTAACAATGTCCAATGACAGGTGATGTGAACCAAAGAACACATTGTTCATGAAGCGAGACGATGATCGACGAGGGATAAAATGAATGATGAATGGGTGTAGAAGAAAATGAAGAAACAAGCAGGGATAAAAGTGTAGCAATGTGTGATAATGACGAACAACTCATCCCATGAACGCCAAATCGAAGCAAGTCAATGTATGATGGGAGTGGTGATATAGATAATGATCCAAGGAATCTAGTGCAAAGGAAACCCAATATGTCTCCTAGATCCATGGAGAAAAGGATCGTACAATGCTCTTACCGACTCTCAGAAGAAGAATAAGTCTCTCAAACCCAAAATGACCTCTAATGATCAAGCCGTGATATTGTCGGTAAACCATGCGAAACCCAAATATTAATGACATGAACATCGAAAGAGCACAAGTTTTTTTTCTTTATTTCATTTTTTTTTTTTTTTGTGGAACAACCGACAAAGTAAGCTAATGGCCATACCAGCATGATCTAACAAATGTACCTCAAATCCCAAACACAAATGGTCCTCTCAGACTAAAACTCTTGGATCAAAACCTAAGGGTGGAACGAAGGGTGTGACAAGCCTAATCTGCAGCTTCGGGACGAGAGCATGTCATCATCACACAAGGGAATATAGAAGCAAAAAGAATCGAAATAATAGAAACAAAACTCAAAGACAGACAAAGTGAAGATGCATAATGTAGGAAAGAAGAAATCATGAATGACCGAAAATGAAACAAACGAACAATGACACAATGGACTCACAATACTCACCGATCCAAACAATAAATGCAAAGCGCACAAGAGGAGGCCCTTAACCTAGGTGAGAAAATGTATGCAAGGCTAAGTGAACGAATAGGTCATAATGAATTGTGTGAGGATCAACAGGATAACAATGGGATATATCAATGTGTGGGTGTGCAACAGGGAATATGGCTACTAAAAACGATGGCCATCCATCCTCTGACCATGATCTCACGCGTAAAACTTCTTTAGCTGATCCACATTGACTGGCTTTGAAAATTAATTTTCGTCTAGATTTGTCAACCAGGCCACTCCCTCTCGGGTCAAATCTCGGATAACATACGGCCCACTCCAACTCGATCTGAATTTGCCTTTAGGGTCATTGATCAATCCCCTGAGGACCTTCAAAACTAGGTCACCTTTCTGGAATTTTCTAGGCTTAACCCTTTTCCTAAATGCACGGGTCATTTTCCTCTGATAAGCCTGAACATGATCTGCTGCCCTTAGTTTTCTCTCATCTAGAAGGCTAAGCTGATCATAATGAGATTGAACCCACTCGGTCTCGGATATCTGCTGCTCCAATGCTACTCTTAAAGATCCCAACTCAATCTCAACAGGCAGCACTGCCTCCATATCATACACTAAGGAGTAAGGCGTAGCTCTGGTAGAGGTACAAAAAGAAGTGCGATAAGCCCATAGCTCAAAAGGGAGCTTCTCTGACCAATCCCGAGAAGTCTCAACCATCTTCCTCAAAATTCGCTTAATATTCTTATTGGCGGCCTCAACTGCCCCATTAGTCTGTGGCCTATACGTAGACGATTTATGATGCTAAATGGCATACTCCTGAACCAATGTATCCACCTCGCCTTTGAAATGCACCCTTCTGCCTGAGATCAGCTCATGAGGGACCCTGTATTAGCAGATAATATGCGATCTGATGAACTTGGCTACCTTTATCGTCGTCAATCTGGCATAAGAAGCGACTTTCACCCACTTGGTGAAGTAATCAATGGCTACTAAGATGTACTCGTACCCACTGGAAGACTTGGGCAAGATCTTTCCAATAATATCAATACCCCATATTGAAAATGGCCAAGGGGAAGTGAGTGCATGCAACTCCGAAGGTGGCATGTGAATGAGATCACTGTGCATCTGGCACTCTAGGCACCTTTGAGCGAACTGACAACAATTTGCCTCCATGGTCAACCAGAAATAACTTGTCCTCATAATCTTTCAAGCCAACATGTGTTCTCCCATGTGTGGACCACAAACTCTTGCATGAACCTCTCTCATCACTCAATATGCAGAGGCACGGTCTAGACATAACCACAATAGTTCATCGGGCGATCGGGCGATCGTCTATATAATGATTCTCCACAAAAAAAAAATCTAGTGCCTAACTACCTCAAAGCTCTCCTATCCTTGACAGTGGCTGAGTCAGGGTAAGCGCCACATGACAAAAACTGATAAATATCATGGTACCATGGTAGTCCATCCTAATCCTCAATATCTCCAAGCAGACAACAATAAGCTAGTGCGGACCTGGTCTCAATCAGCAATGGTCGCACAATTACTCCCATATGGATCTCAATCATAGAAGCCAAGGTGGCTAGCGCATCAGGAAACTGATTTTCTACCCTAGGTAGATGTATATATCTCAATTCCTCAAACCTATCAACCAACAAATGCAAATAAGTATGATAGGGTTTCAACTTCTCATCCCGAGTCCTCCAAATACCCTAAGTCTGCTGAATAACCAAGTTGGAATCCCCGTGGATTTCCAACTGTCTAACTCCAAGATTGAGCGCAATCTCTATACCTGTAATGCATGCCTTGTACTCAACAACACTATTCGTCAGCCGGTGATGATCAAAGATTGCCAATCAGACTTATCTGGGAATATGATCACCTTGAGGTGATATCAATAGGATGCCAATACCAAACCCCCGCTGATTGGCAGCATCATCAAAGTACAACCGCCATCCTGCAATACTAGTCACTGAGACAAACCTCTCATCAGGGAAATCATCATCAATCGGTTTATCATCGGATATTGGCAAAGAAGCCAAATGATCTGCAACAATGCTCCATTTTACTGATTTCTGCGTGACATACTGAATACCAAACTCTATCAGTAGCACTAACCATCTCATGAGCCTACCAGTCAAAATAGGCCTATCGAATAGATATCTTAATGGATCTAATTGTGAGACCAATAATACGAAATACTCGATCATATAGTGTCTCAGCCTTCTGGTGGCTCAAACCAGTGCCAGAGGCGCTAAATCATAATGTATCTACACTCAAACTCGAGTATCCTCTTACTCAGATAATAAATGGCTCACTATTTTCCTGAATCATCAAGTTGAGTTAACATGCATCCCATGGAAATGTCCGATACTAACAAGTACAAAAGTAGAGGGCGCCCTGGCATAGGCGGTACTAAAACTAGAGAAGAAAGGAGACACTCCTTGATCTTCTCGAAAGAGCACTGGCAATCATCATCCCAAACTGTAGGCTGACTCTTCCTTAGAATACGAAAGATAGGCTTGCATATGTTTATCAATTTGGCAATGAAACGACTAATATATTGTAATCTGCCAAGAAAGCCTCTGATCTCTCTCTCAGTCCTCGGAGTAGGCATGTCAAGTATGGCTCTGATCTTTTCTGGATCAACTTCTATACCATGCTCACTAACAATATGCCCCAGCAATTTCCCAAAAGTTACCCCAAAGGTGCACTTCTTGGGATTCAACCTTAACTTGAACTGTGTGATCCTCTCAAAGAATCTCTGTAAGGCTACTAGGTGATCTACCCTATCTCGGGATTTCACTATCATGTCAACCACATATACCTCAACATCTTTGCGCATCATGTCATGGAATAGAGTAGTAGCATCTCTCTGATAGGTGGCCCCTGCATTCTTCATCCCAAATGGCATAACCCGGTAGCAGTAAGTACCCCACTTAGTGATGAAAGAAGTCTTCTCCATATCCTCTGGAGCCATCAAAATTTGATTATACCCAGAAACCCATCCATGAAGGACAACATTGAATGTCCTACAGTGCTGTCAACCAACATATCAATGTGTGGGAAAGGGAAATCATCCTTAGAACAGGCCTTGTTCAGATCTCAAAAGTCAACACAGACTCTAACTTTGCCATCCTTTTTAGGAACAGGGACGAAATTAGCCAGCCACTCAAGATATTCGACCACTAACAGGAAACCAACACTGAGTTGTTTCTGAATCTCTTTTTTAACTTGCAAACTCCATCGAGGGTGTAATCTCTTTTTTAACTTGCATGTGGTAGGATGGGCAAGCGATGTTGGACTATAGAGGGTTCAAGGCCTGACATTTCCTTATATGACCATGCAAATACATCCAGGTATGACCTAAGCAGGTCAATTAGTCTGCTCTTCTCGTCAGGAGATAAATAGGTGCCAATCTTCAGCTCCCCGGGTTGATCAGGGGTCCCAAAATCTACCAACTCAGTGCTACCAGAAATGGGTGTTACTTTTATTTCCTCCGAATCTGAATCAAAATCTGACTTATCACTTAATGGGCTATCTGGACCTCTCACATCATCAACATCATGTATATATGCCATGGGTGTCGGTGGTACAATCAAAGGAAAATGCAGTGACATAGGTGAATACTCGAAAACACTCATATCATTATTATTTCCACCAGCCACATTATCAAAGCAGGTGACAAACCTGGACATAGTGTCAAAAGAAAGAGGTGGGTCCACAGAATCAGACGCTCCTTCAATAGTAATAACATCAGGAGTAACAAAGTTGTCATCATCTATCTCAAGCATAAAAGTCCTAAATATATCCAAAGCAGAATGAGGCCCGTGCGGGGCTGCATCTAGAATACGACCAGTGCCAATCATATCTATCTCGTCCGTGCAAGCATCATAATGAGTCACATCATTAGTGTCAATCACAAAAACTCCGAACAAATCGAAATCAGAGTGGGAACCGTGTAGGACTGCATCGAGAATATGACCAGTGCCAATCATATCCATCTCGTCTGTACAAGCATTAGGCAAAGTCACTCCATCAGCATCGATCGTAGTATCCATAAGTATATCATAATAAAAAACTGCCTTTGGGAAGCATACAGAGAACATGCTGACTTGGTCAGGTGACGAGGGTGTAACTATCATAACATTAGGTGTCTCAGGGATCCTGATACCCAAATGCACCTGTCCCAAGGTCCGCTGGAGGTCTTGAACCTCAACAATCTCTTAAATACAAATGATCTCTTCCATGTGGGTTGCATGATTTGAACCTTTGACAAAATAATCAGTCAACTGAAAGATGTACGGGCGAAGGGGGTAATCAAATGGAACCCCAAACAAGCGGGCCCTTACTCTGTCCTTGTGCAGTCATGCCATGTAACGTGCATCCTCCTCCATAGGAGTGTAACTTAACCCATAAGGTATGTCATGATCAACTATGAAAGTAAACTCGCATGGTCCATGCTGACGGCGACCCAATCCCAAGCTGGGCAGATAAGACATGCCCCTCATCATGTTAAGCCCCAACTACTGTACTGGTCAAATGACATAGGCACCATATCTCAACAGTCATCCTCTAAACTGACAACTTGAACCTCATCAAAAGTAAACCTGGTCAAATGAAAGTCATTCTCATTGTGACTAATTGGTAATACTGGCTCGGAAGAAGTGACAACATCCCGGTCAGATTGTATCGTGATAATGTGACCCTCGTGTATGAACTTCACCTTCTAATGAAGGGAATATAGTATGTCACCAACCTTACGAATCCAAGGACGACCAAGAAATAGGTTAAAGGATGACTAAATCCTCAGAACCTAGAAAAGCACGAAATATCTTACTACCCCAAACATAACGTGTGCAGTGATTGTACCCATAATAGTCCTCTAAGTCCCATCATAAGCTCTAATAGTCTGTGTAGAAGGTTCAAAATTAGATGGAGAAAAGCCAAGAGCAATGGTTGTAGCTAAATGATAAACATTCAAGGCAGAGCCGTTGTCTAGTAGGACCATCGACACTCGACGGCCTGAACATGTAACACTGATATACAAAGGGCGAATGTGGCCTGATCCCTCCAGAGGTAAGTCGTCATCAGAGAATACAATGCACGTAGCCCTATCAGTTATCAGAAAGTGAATCAACCCCTCTAGGGTGGTAGCAGTATCAACTCTAATATGACTGAGAGCTCTGATCAATGCATCTCTATGTGTGCTATATGAGGCTAATAAACTCCAAATGGAAATGCGAGCCTGCGTAGTGTGCATTTGGCGCAAAATCTTATCATCCTCTCTCTGAATCTCCTCCCTAGCAGTTGTACCAGCAAATGGCCTATCGACAGGTGGAGGATGTGTTACTCTCCCACTCTGCGTGACTATCTGAACATCTCTCTGAGCGGGCCCATACCCCTCCGGGAACAAAATGAAGGGTGTCAAAGGCGGCACACATTGTAAATGCACTGGTGAGACTATAGGTTGTCGGGGAATCTCATATAGGGCCAACCTGAATGGCCTGGGGACCTATTGTCCATGGGTATATCCACTGAAATCTGAGTCCTCGTACAACCTGATCGGCTGAGGAGCCTGTTGTGCGAAACTCGCACAACACCTTCTCCTTGTGCGAATTTCGCATGTGCTTGGAGCAGTTGTCTTCCAAAGGCCATATCTTCCTCATTTCAGCTCCAAATCATACATAGTTTGAAGTGTTGGATTCTTGACTTCCTGAGCTTTGAAATGGTATATAGCATGTAGAAAATGGACTTCGGGAAGTGCTATAAAAGTGTGAAGGAAGACTATAACTGCTGTCCTCTGTTTTCTTCACTCTCTCTTTGCTTCTCTTTGCTTCTCTCTTTTGCTTGGCTTGTCTTTAATGATCCAAAAAGCTGTCAAAACACTAAAACTAGCCAAAAATATGATTAGAAGTCATTGCTAGGTCCTTAACATGCCAATTGGAATAAGAATGGAGAACTACTACACAAAAGTGCTTAAAACATAATGAATTAAAGGCGTAAAATAACACTTTTTGGGTAGTAATCAGAGCCTCTCCATCCCATCCCATCATAAATTCATCACCCTTTTTGTGCTCAATTAAATGGATTCCCCCTGGGGTGGAGGTACAACTCTAGTGTCATGAGTAGGTAACGAGTCTATGGTCACTGTGGGTTATCCCAAATCAACCAAACCCTGATCAATCAAGTCTTGTATAACATGTCTTTATGCTAGGCAACTGTCTGTATCATGGCCTGCTCTCTGGTGGTAAGCACAGTGAAGGTATGCTTGAATCCTAGTGGGGTAGGCTGTAGTGGTGGTATGGGCGGTAACGGAGTAATCAATCCCCCTTCAACCAATCTCTAAAAATGCTCTCCTCAATGGCATCCCAAGTTGTGTGGATTGTCTAGCTGGCCTTGGTGGAGGCGGTGCTCTATATTGATGGAACTGCATGGGTGGCCTCTAGGATGCCTGTATAGCATATACTTGTTATGGTGACATATGCAGATAAGCAGTCCCTGCTAACCTAATGGGAATAGCTAGCCTGTACTGATCATGTTGTATCATCTGGTAAGAGGTATCTGAAAACTATCTCTGAGTTTGAGGCCGACGCAGGGACCTATGGCCCATCATACCAATGGTTCCAACATCTGACGGCCTGGGTCCTGACCCCGGCTTCTTCCCCTTTAAGTTGAAGAGGGAAGAATCTGCCCATAATCCTCTAGATATACCCTTCTCGATCCATAGAGGGCCTGCACTAAGGAGCCAAATTTTGTCTGCGAAAAGCCCATGAGATGTCTAGCGTAGTGGGGCTGAAGACTGTGCATAATCATACTGATCTGATCACACTCTGAGGGCCTATTAATAATCTGTGCTATCTTCTCCCTCCAGTAGGAGATGAAGGAGGTAATTGTCTCATCCGGCCTTTGTCTGAGGGCCTCTAACTCTCTCCAGGATACATCAACTAAAGTATTAAAGGAATACTGTCTGAGAAACTCTTGTGCTAGGTCAGTCCATGTTCGACGTCGTGAGGGGTCTAATGAAGCAAACCACCGCTGGACGACACCACTCAAGGACAAAGGGAACAACATGATCATCTATGTCTCGTCTAACCTATGCCTACTCATAACAACATTATACAATTGCAAGTGAATACGAGGGCACCCGATCGCCGTGTATCTCTCAATGTCCAGCATGTGGAACTCAATCGACAAAGCTGCAACAGGCAGGTCATCATGCCCATCCCAACTCATGACTCCATCGGTGACATGTAGTGACCTCATCCTCGACTCAATCCTCTTAATGTGGGATTGAGTATCATCTACAACCTGTGTATGGGCCACAATAGAATATGGCGTAGTCTCAATTTGACCATGTAAGACAAAGGTCCCTACCTGTGGGGCTGACTGAACTGGGGGTGGTGGTGGAGGTGGGACTGTGTAGTCCAGCTGTATGGTAAGTCCAAATGATAATGGTGATAGGGGTGTGGCAGAATCATGTGGGGTAGTCCCCTGAATCGGTACTGGTGGGGCCTGGTGCAAGTCAATCCTTTGCCCTAGTCCTAAAATAGCATCTTTGAGTGACACCATGGTATCTGTAATCTCTTCCAACTGGTCAACAGTAGCATAATGTGGGTCCATATCTCTTTGAACTTATGTCTGTCCTGACTGGCTATACAGGTCTAATCCTCTAACAAGTCTGCTTCAGACCTTGATCCAAGCTCAAGAACCCAGGTAGGTCTCAATCAACAATCCTACAAAAGAAAAGGGGTATGTCAATCCCCATGACTACCAGTCTTGAAATCAATTTCGTAATGTAATTCCACGACTAAATCCTCCGAGGGAGTGAAATGTTATGTGATGTTAACAACTAATCTAATACATGGCTCCATGGGTAGGAGCGGGATTCTGACATGGTGATACCTCAGGGGTAAGGTGGCTCAAAAGCCAACAACAGGAAAAGGCAAGTCCTAAAAGCTAGATGACAGTACCCATAAAGGGGATACACAACCTATGATTCTAACCAAAAATCAAAGTGACACTCTGGCCATGTAGGTATCCATGAAATCCAACTCAGGTCCATACATGTCTTCATTGCTCGAATATCCGTCATCTCCATAATGCTCTCAAATATCGATATAGCCCTTATGCTAGACCCTACTCCAAACCCTTAGCTTGGTCAAAGGCAAATAGTTAGGAATGACTCCCAAACAATTCCAAAAACCAATAAGGAATAGTCGACCAAGACTCATGATTCAGAAATAAGGGGATACAAGCATGCCCCACAAACACAAATGACAAGCAGTCATGCAAGAGAAAGGGCAGTCATGCATCAAGTAGTCATGCGCAAAGAGATACCTTACCATACAATCTACACACAAGCTAATCATCTAAGCCTATCATGAACCGAAAAAAAAAGACCAACAACAACGAATAAGCATGCCACAACCAATCATGTGAACACACAGGTAACAACTCATCACAAGTGCAGGTCAAATACCAACCAAGTAAGTGATCACCAGTCACCTATAAAGCCTAAGAGTAAATTGATCAATGAACCATGTGCTCCAATATACCCAACTCAAGTTCAAGTTTGAACCTCTTATGAAACCAGAGATTTTGGGTTCAATCCCCAGTGGAGTCGCTAATTTGTGAACCCTCACCTGATCCACCGATCGGTGTGACTTGTTATTTCAAAGGTGAAAGAGAAAGTTGGTTTTCGAGTTTTGAAAATTTTGTCCCAATGAGGAACGGTTTTGTTTGGAGTCGTCACTTACTTTTTATTTTTATTTTTAAATGGGGAAAAATTAATTAAGAACAAAAAACCTAGCATGACTCCAGTCAGGAAAAAGCAGTCTGCGAAAACTATATTCTGGGTCTAGGGATCAGGTTACTTATTGGGAAGGTACCTCATGTGAGGTAGCACCCCTCTAGGCTCGGAACTCGGTCTCTATTAATGAACTGGGTATATGGGAGCATATGGGTCAAAGATCAAATAAACCTTGGGCTAAACAAATGATATGAATCACATAGACCCGCCTAGTATTTAGCATGCACATACACTCAACAAGTCAAAATCAGAGTGCATACCTGAGATCCCTAGCCAAGTGCTGCCTAAGAGGTCACTCAATAAGCTCAAATCCACAACAAATATACATAGCAATCATTCACCAAGCATTCATGTGAAGTTCATTATCCAAAGCTAAAGTGCATACCTGTGGTCCCCAGCCATGCACTGCAAGGAAAAGGTGAGGCAAGTAATACAAGCATACAACATGCACTCTCAATCAAACATCAAATCCCATACCCAAAAGGGAGGGAAGCAGGTTGAAATGAAATAAATGGTTTGCTTTCTTTTGCACACATCCCTCTAAATTTCGTCAAACCAAACCATGCTCACTTAATGCACATTCTTCCCATCCATCAAGTGGGCTCACATGAAATATAACCAAACTGAACTCTGACCCTAAAGGTGGCCCACAAGTGCCTTGGAGCCTACTCAAGGCACAACAAAAATGGGGGTCAAAACATGCTAAAACTAGGGCTGCCTAGAAGAACCTGTTAAACCGGTTCCCAACCGGTTCAACCAATTGAGAAAAATTATAAAAATTTACCAACAGATTCCTCGAAGAATTATGAATCCAAAAAAAAAAACGACACTCAATTCCAAGCTCGGATGAGGGAGAACCGGTCGAAACAGTGCAATGTGTTTATAAAACAGGGCTGCATAGCAGAACATGTTGAACCGGTTCCCAACCCGTTCAATCGATTGAGAAAAATTCTGAAACATTACTAGAAGAATCCTCAAATCATAAGGTATCCAAAAAAAAGATGGCGCTCAATTCTGAGCCTGTATGAGGGAGAACCGGGCGAAACAATGTAATGTATTTAGAAAAAGGGGCTGTCTAGCAGAACCTGTTGAACCAGTTCCCAAATGGTTCAATCGATTGAGAAAAATTTTGAAATTTACTAGAAGATTTCTTAATGAATAAGGAATCCAAAAAAAAAAAAAAAAAACGGTGCTCAATTTTGAGCCAGGATGAGGGAGAACCGGCCGAAACAATGTAATGTGTTTATAAAACGGGGCTGCCTAGCAGAACCTATTGAACTGGTTCCCAACTGGTTCAACCGATTGAGAAAAAATCTGAAACTTTACCAGAAGATTTATCAAAGAATAAGGAATCCAAAAAAAAAAATGGCTCTCAATTTCAAGCCCAGATGAGGGAGAATCGGCCAAAACAATACAATGTGTTTATTTTTCATTTGAACAATGGAGATAAAGTGAGTGGGTTGGTCATGCGGGGGGCGCATGGGAAAATGGTCAGCCTGCTACCGCCGGCGGGACTCCCATCTAAAAAGCTACCTGAACCTGCTCCTACGTATCCCGATGATGGAAGGGGGCTTCAAAAGAGAGGCGCTGCCCATGCCATGGTGGCAAAGGAAGGCATCCCGTTCGGGCATTAATCCATTAACTCGAAACCTTCCAGAACTGGACAATCTTATCTCTTATATCCAAGCCTCCGTCATTCTCCCATACAGGCTCAAACACATAGACAAGAACTCTAACACCATAAAAAAAGAGTAGAAAGCATAGATGAAAACATTAAAAAAAAAATTCCCAGGGAAAGGTGAGCGAAAGATGAACATAAATAGCCTAATTTCAGGGGTAGATTCATGGGCTGAAACGGGGGAATGATTAAAAAAAAATTGTTTTCAAGAACAAAATCAAACGGGATCAATGCCACCAACTGAATGAAGAACATAACAAAAAGACAAAGAACCAATTTCAACATAACAATTAGTGGCTCTTTTCATCCACACTAATCAATAAGACATTAAGCATTCTAAAACGACCAGAAAGAGGAACCGAATATAAGCAAGAATTCTGAGAGTAACCAAAAATGTACCTTAAAAGAACCAGCCTTTGAGAGGTGTTCCTTAGCTTCAAGTGAGATTGATTCTCCTTCTACAAAATCCACTCAAGATCGGTGATCACGATCTCTTTTTCTTCTTACCTAGGCAAACTAAAGAAATCCTCTTTTTTTTTTTTTCCTCAAGATCCTTCATTTTTCCCGTTCTCTCTATTTTTCTTTAAAAACCTTTCCTACTTCTTCTCTCCGACCTCTATTTTTTTTCTCTTTTTCCTTTATTTTCTTTCTCTCTAAGTGTCAAACCCTTAGAGACCCCTAGACCTTTTTCCCCACGCTTTCAATTCCTCTTCTGCAGAGTCTCTCTACCCAGATTTCTCAAAAAAACCCCTCTATTTTTTCTCTCCAAACGTCTCCTCTTTTTCCTTCTCTCTCAAACTTTCATCCTTGGCATCCGTACCCCCTCATTTTCTTTCCTCTTCAGCCTCAAAACCCAACTCATTTAGCTCCCATCTTTCCGAGGTGGGCAGCTGCCCCTTATAACTTTATAATTCCTTGCCCGCCAAGAATCCACATGGATTCAAGGTGGGTTGCAATAAACCCGAAAAGTGGCCTAAATCGGACACAAAACCATCCTCCTAACCCATTTGAAGCATCGGGGCTCAAACCAGCCTGAATAAGGATGCCAAAAATAGAGCCGTTCGCAAGTAGCCCCGATGAACCGGTCGACTGATTGCCAACCGGTTGACCGCCTAAAAACAAACTTGACAAACCAGTTGAACCGGTTGACGGTCCGGTCGACCGGTTGAGAAAAATTCTCAAATTTTGACACAACATTCCTTCAAGAATGAGGAATAAAAAATAAAAAAAAAACAGTCCCAAGTGCTCCGTATTCGAACCTGCTCCTATGAACTCCAACTGAACTGAAGTTTTGGGGAGACCTCACTTCCTTCCTTTAGCATGATGTGAACAACTAGGGAATTGGCCATGATGGCAGTCCAAAATAAACTACACAGTCACACTACATTGGACCATAGATGAACCTACACAAGGCTCGAAAACGGATAAAGCCCAAAAGGGGGCCATGGCTGTGCCATACGGAAAAATTGGGTGCATGTGACACCCCTAAGATAAATGCAAGTGTCGAAGGACAAAATTGAGGGTCAACACATATGTCATCAATAACCCAAAGCTGTTGATAGCATCTAAAGCCTTAAGCTCATGAGCTAGAGTTGTTCATGCCAACTACATCCTGAGATGTTCATAGTATATATAGCCTTTAGTTCACAACCCCAAGTCATTCATGTCATCCACAATCATGACCTGTTCATAGCATTTAGAGCCTTGATTTCATGACCAAGAGGAACTCATGTCATCCATAAGGCTGATCTGTTCATAGCAATTAGACCCTCGAGTCCACGACTTAAAGTAGCTCATGTCATCCACAGCCCTAAGTTTATCATAGCACCAAGAGCCCTGAGCTTGTGACCTATAGTCTTTTATGTCATCGATAAACCTGAGTTGTTCATAGCATCAAGAGCTCTCAGCTCACGACCCGAAGTCATTCATATCAACCACAACCAAGAGTTGTTGATAGCATCTATTGCCTTGAGCTCATGAACAAGAGCAGCTCATGTCATCTATAGCCCTAAGCTTATGATAACATCCAGAGTCGTGAGATCACGACCTGGATTCGTTTATATCAACCACAAGCTAGTGTTATTCATAGCATCTAGAGCTCTAAGCTTAAGACTTAGAGTGGCTCATGTCATTGACAACCTTGAGCTATTCATAGCATCTAAAGCTCTGAACACATAACCTAAAGTCGTTCATGTGAACCACATCCCAAAGTTATTCATAGCATCTAGAGCCTTGAGCTCATGACCCAGGGGACCTCATGTCATCCATAGCATTTAGAGCCCTGAGATCACCACCCAAAGTAGCTCATGTCATCCACAGCCTTCAGCTATTGATATAATTAAGAGCCCTAAGCTCACGACCCAAACTGTATCATGACATCGATAGCCTTGAGTTGTTCATAGCATCAAGAGCCCTGAGCTCATGACCTAGAGTTGTTCATGTCTACCATAACCCAAAGTTGTTCATAACATCTAGTGCCCTGAGTTCATGAAATAGAGTAGCTCATGTCATTTAGTGCCCTGAGTTATTAACAGCATCTGGAGCCTTGAGCTCATAACTCGGAGTCATTTATGTTAACCATAACCCAGAGCTATTCATATATAGCATCTAGAGCAGTGATTTGAATACCTAGAGTGGCTCATCTCATCCACAGGCCTGAGTTGTTCATAGCATCTAGAGCCTTGATTTCACGACCCGTGGTCCTTTATGTCAACAACAACCTATAGTTTTTTATTCAATTTAAGGCCCTAAGTTCATGACCTAAAGGCCTTCATGTCATTCATCGCCCTGAGCTATTCATATCATCTAGAGCCCTGAGTTTATGACCTAGAGTGTTTCTTGTCATTGATAACCTTGAGCTACTCCTAGAATTTAGAGCCCTAAGCTCATGACCCGAAGTTGTTTATCTCAACCATAACCCAAAGCTGTTTGTAGCACCTAAAGCTTTATGCCCATGCCCAAGAGTGGCTCATGTCATCGACATCCTTGAGTTGCTCATAAAATCTAAAGGCAAGAGCTAAGAACCCGATGTCATTCATGTCAACCATAAGCCTGAGTTGTTTATAGCATCTACAGCCCTGAGCTCAAGACCTAGAGTGGCTTATGTTTTCCTTGAGTTATTCATAGCATCTAGAGCCTTGAGCTCACAACCCAAAATCTTTTATATGAACCATAACCCAGAATTGTTCATTGCATCTACGGCCCTAAGCTCACGACCTGGAGTCGTTCATGTCATGCAAAAAATTGACCTATTCATAGAATCTAGTGCGTTGAGCTCACGACCCAAAGTCTTTCATGTCATCAACAGCTCTGAGTGTTCATAGCATCTAGAACCCTGAGCTCATGACCCGAAGTTGTTCATGTTGACCACAACACTGAGTTGTTCGTAGCCTTTAAAGGCTTGAGCATAAGACCCAAAGTGGCTCACGTCATCAATAGTTCTGAGATGTTTATAGCATCTAAAGCACTAAGCTCACGACCCTGAGTCTTTTATTTCAACCACAACCCATAGTTGTTCATTGCATCTAGGGCCCCGATCTCTTGACCTAAAGTCGTTCATGTCATCCATAGCCTTGAGTTGTTCATTGAGTCATTAGCCTTGAACTCATGACCCAAAGTCTTTCATATCATCGACAACCCAGAGTTATTCAAAGCATTTAAAGCCTTGATCTCACAACCTAGAGTGGCTCATATCATCAAAAGCCCTGAGTTGTTCATAACATCTAAACCCTTGAGCTCATGACTTGGTGTCATTCATCTCAACCATAGCCTAGCATTCTTAATAGAATCTAGAGCCTTAAGCTCAAGACCCAGAGTCATTCATGCCATCCACATCCCTGAAAAGTTCATAATATCTAGATGCTTGAGCTCATGTGGAGTCATTCATGTAAACCACAACCCAGAGTTGTTCATAGCATCTAAAGCCTTAAGCTCGGGACTTAGAGTGGCTTATGCCATTGACAAACTTGAGTTCTTCATAGCATCTAAAACTCTAAGCTCGTGACCTAGAGCCACTCATGTCAACCATAGCCTTAAAATGTTCATAGTATCTATAGCCCTGAGCTCATGACCCTGAGTCATTCATGTCAACCACAGCCTTGAGATGCTCATAGTATCTATAACCCTTAGCTCACAACCCCGAGTCACTCATGTCATGCACAACCCTAAGGTGTTCATAGTATTTAGAGCCCTAAGCTCACAATCCGGAGTCTTTCGTGTCATTAACAACCCTAAGTTGTTCATAGCATTTAAAGCCAAATGCTCATGACCCGGAGTCATTCAAGTCAACCATAGCTTAGAGTTGTTCGTAGCATCTAGATCCTTGAGGTTAGAACCCAGAGTAGATCATGTAATCCACAGCCCTAAGTTGTTCATAGTATCAAGAGCCCGGAGCTCATGACTTATAGTCTTTCATGTCATTGATAGAATTGAGTTGTTTATAGCATCAAGAGGTTTGAGCTCATGATTGAGAGTCATTCACGTCAACTGAAGTTGATTGTTGTTCATAGCATCTAAAGCCTTGAGCTCATGACCCAGAGTAGCTCATGTCATCCACAATCGTAAGTTGTTAATAGCATCTAAAGCCCTAAGCTCATGACCCAAAGTTGTTCATATCAGCCATAGCCCAAAGTTGTTCATAACATCAAGAGCCCTTAACTCATGACCCAGAGTACTTCATGTTATCCACAACCCATAACGGTTCATAGAATCTAGTGCTTTGAGCTCATGACCCATAGTTATTCATGTCAAACATAGCTCAGACATAATCATAACATCTAAAGCCCTGATATAACAACACAAAGTAGTTGATGTCATCCATAGCTCGGAGCTATTCATATCATCTGAAGCCCTGAGCTCACAACTTAAAGTAGTTGATGTCATTCATATTCCTAAGTTGTTCATAGCATCAGGAGCCTTGAGGTGACGATCCATAGTCTTGTATGTCATCAACAACCTTAAGATGTTAATAGCATCTTGAGCTTTGATATCCCGACTGAGAGTTGTTCATGTCAACAATAACACAGAGTTGTTCATAGCATCCACAGTCCTAAGCTCTTCATAGAATCGTTAGCCCTGAGCTCACGACCTAGAGTCTTTCATATCATCGACAACCCAAAGTTGTTCATATCATTTAAAGCCTTGATCTCAAGTGATTCGTGCCCGATTGGTGTTCCAATTGATTCAACTCAATTGATGTGCTTTGATCTCAATCCTCATACGGGAGTAATCAACAAAATTTATAAACCTATTTCACCATATACCGGGATAGCATTTAGCTAGCATAGTATAGTGGCTCTAGGATCGTCCACAGAGATGGGTTTTGACTTCGCAATTGATATTAGTTCAAAAACTGACTTGGTGCTTTTTCTTTTCTTTGTTAGCTTTAAAAGAAAACATAAAGATGAATGAAAACGGATGGTATTAAGCTAACCTAACATAAAGTAACTAAAATTAACTAGAAAGAAATTAGAAAGAAAGGTGTTTCTTGGGATTTCAGGTTACTAGGATCAGGTGCCCACTGTAAAGTGGGAAATTCCGGATTTTTCTCATCGCATTGGGGATTTAACCTATAGTTATTTCCCGAACCGGTATAGGTTTAACAATGAAGATTTAATTCATAAAAAGTCAATAGAAATGGTAGTCAAGTTCCATTAATGGCTTTAGACACTATGGGTCTTCACCTTGAACCACTTTCCAATGGCTCGTACATGATAACTAATGGACTGATATGGATCTAGCAATAAGCATCCACAGAGACCTGAAGCTTACCATGTATTGGCCATTCAAAGGGATTCTAAGGGATTTAAAGCAAAACTTTAGATTTATAAGCCATTTATGAACTCCAACTACCTGTATTTAACGCACGAGAGTTTTCCACTTTTGCATCTGGACTTTTCACCTAGCTTCCTTTACTCCAAGAAACAAAAATCCTAGCCTCTCATCCTCTGGGAAAACATCTCAGAGAATGTTTGGCTAGCAAGAAAATGAAAATGAAAGATAAAGAAAAACAGAGCAAGGCTCTGTACATCGATTCTATATAATTCAATATCTATATATTTCTATATATTTTACAATGGACGCACGGGAATATATATAGAGAAGTTTTTCCAACCTTCATAGCTAAGAAATCTTATGGTTGGTGGATTACAAGGAGAAGAATGGAAATTTATACAAAAAATATCTGAAGAAAATATCTCATGTGGAGTCGGCAGAACAGAGGAGATTTCACACCACGCATGGGCTGCTGTGCAAAAATTTCGCACAAGGAAATGTATTGTGCGAATTTCGCACAAGCTTGGAGCAGTTGTCTTCCGAAGGCCATATCTTCCCCATTTCAGCTCCAAATCATACACGGTTTGAAGTGTTGGATTTTTGACTTCCTGATCTTTGAAATGGTATATAGCATATAGAAAATGGACTTCGGGAAGTGCTCCAAAAGTGCGAAGGAAGACTGCAGCTGTTGTCCTCTGTTCTCTTCACTCTGTTTTCCTCTTTGCTTCTCTCCTTTACTTGGCTTGTCTTAATGATCCAAAAAGCTGTCAAAACACTAAAACTAGCCACAAATATGATTAGAAGTCATTGCTAGGTCCTTAACATGCCAATTGGAATAAAGATGGAGAACTACTACACAAAAGTGCTTAAAACATAATGAATTAAAGGTGTAAAATAACACTTTTTGGGTAGTAATCACTCCCCCCAACTGACACATTGCTAGTTCTTGAGCAATGAAGGAAAGAAAAAGAAAGAAAAATAGATAATATAATAATTTACAAAATCATGCTGATCACTCCAAAAAATAATCAAGTGGCATGATTGGATTAAACTCTCACATGGCAAGTCAAGGATATAAAACTCAATCATCAACAAGAGTCATCAAATAACTTACCTATCACAACTTGCAAAGAGCGGGCATTATGTAAATTTGAGTATCAAAATAATTTCCACTCCCAAAAGACCAACTCTTAATCTTCCACAAAAATCTAAGTGTTAAGGTGCTTAGTTTCCAGTTATAGTATGTCAAACTATATTCTCCCCCAAACTAAGGTTTTTCTCTAACTTTAGCAACATTAACTCATATATAAAAGGCTAAGAACGCACCTCCTTTTCTTTTTTATTTTTTTATTTTTTTATTATATATATATATATATACTCCACCCATCCACCCATGTAACGAGCAGTGAGGTCGGTGACTCCCAACCAGTAAAGGCTTAGGGCACCAGGCTTTAAAGATTTTCACCATATACCCCTCGGACCTTGCTCGGGTTTCAAAGCAAGTGAAGCAAAAATTTTTCATAAGACACATTGGCCTTTTATAAGGTGTCCCAACACTAATAGAATGAGGTCAATGGCACCAAGTCGAAAATTTCCTAAGTTTAGGGGGTGAGAAAGTTTTCCATCTTATAACTGGAATCTAATGTGTTTAGTGTGTGAAAAGATTAGAGTGGAAGACTTAAGATTGAAATCAAAAGGAGCTTCAACAATTTATCAACTTTAATAAGCATAATACAAACTCTGAGACTATGGATAAGAATTTAATTTCTCCCATTTACTTTTGAGAAATTATCTTTGAGAAAACAAAGAGAGTTTGCAAAAAATTTGTTAGCAAAATAACTTAACCAAAAATTCAACAAATTACTTCCTCAACTCTCCCCCCGACTAGGATGAACATTGTCCCTAATGTTCCAAAAGCAAGAGATAATAAAAGGGAGGAAGTGATACCTCCTGATAGTAAGAGACTCTGAATGAACAGGAGAAACCACATGTTGCATAAGAAAAGAAAAATCATAAGAGTGATGAATAGAGGAAATAAAAAGGAATAGCTAAAATACACAAAAGGAAAGATGTCTATATAAACTGAGAGAGTACAATATACAAGATAAACATGGAATACATCCAATCCCAATATAAAAGTGGTCCAAAATATATAAGACATCCAAAAACATAGAATATAGATACAAAAAAGGAGAGGAGTGATCGTATGATCAAGTAGTAGGCTCCTCTGGTGGATAGGAGGGGTCCTCTGCTGCAATTGTGGAAGGAACGGCTACAGGTGGAGCTGGTGGCAAAAGACCGAGGCGCTGCTGAATCTCCCGGAGAATGAGAGTCTGCTGGTCCTGCTGAAGTTGGAAGTGGTCTATCCGCTCCATAATAGCCGTCTGAGTAGTGGTCAGAGTCTGGAAGAAAGCGAGCAAGGCACGATACTCCGCACCAGGGATAGTAATGGGCGGCTCTGAGGTAGGAGGAATAGCAGGTGGGGCATCAGATGATGCTACCTCTGGTACTGGCTGTGGAGGAGCTGAAGTGGACAGAGCAGGAGGGACTTCCCTTGGCTCGGGAAGTTCTGGGGAATGCTGATGGAGCTGTACCTGATTCCAGTGGTCAAAAGAGAAGCTCTCTCGACAATGGCGGCGGGGCTCAGAATGAGGGTCTGTAGGAAAACCCATATGCGCTAGAACATGGCATAGCAGCCGAGGGAAAAGTAAATGAATGGTGTCTACCCTCGCAAGACGCCGTGTATGCACCTTCTCCTCAAAATGGAGGAGAGCTGCCATAATCAAATGATGGGGGCCAAAGTAGTAGCCCTCGGAGATACGGAATAATGCCTCCATAATGGCCCCTCGCCTCTGCACTCTATGCTGAAGAGGAAAAAGATTGGCGCAAAGCACCACATCAACTAGGAGCATCCCTAGGGGAAGCTCCCTCCTCAAAATGGTTCTCTTGGAAGATGTCCCTCGAGATAGGATACGAACCATGTCCCACTCAGAAAGTGGGGCCCAACGTCTAAATGCAGTGGGATCTGCTGGTGCAAAAGGGATATGGAAAGCATCGGCAATTTGTCTAGCCCCCAAAATACCCTGGCGTCCATCAATGGTAAAAAGGATCGAGGCTGGCACCGGGACGCCATGAGTAGTCATAGACTGGTAAAAGTCTAAAGCTACTCGAGGATAAAAGAACTGGGACGGAGTCATAAAGGGTACAAGATGGTACCTCTCAAGTAGGCGGTATGAATTCCGCAACTCAGGCTACCGTCGAAAAATAGAGTGATCAAAATATGCCTCGACATGAAATGTTCTCGATCGGCAATCGAAGTTGCCCTCAATGGGCGAGCTGGGTCTAGGGCTCCTGGCGGAAGGAGGCTGAGACTGTGAATCCCGAGGTGCTCTGGAGGACTCTCCTGGCTCTGAAGTCTTGGATTTCTTTGTAGGAGGACTCCGAGGTGGAATCTGAGTAGGGGCCACAGGCGTGGCAGATGCTCTCCTCGTATGGTATTTGCTCTGAGGGGCAGAATCAGGTAAATGTGAGGGTGCATCTAGTGGGGCCCGCACAGGGGCAGCTCTCTGACTGCTCGGGGGAGCTGAGGTATATCCTCCTCGGGTCTTAGGCATGATGAAGCGATGAAATGAGGCTTAGAGCTTGGGATTGGGGAGGGTAGGGATGGAGAAGCTGGAAAATTCGCACAGGGAAGGGTGTTGTGCGAAAATTTCGCACAAGGGGGGGTGTTGTGCGAATTTTTCGCACAAGGCACTATTCACTCACGCTTTTGAAAAATTGAGGCTCGTTCAAATGGTGAAAATTTTTGGCTTTTGAGGGTGGGAAATGCTGGCTTAGGTAGGAAAAGGATTTTTCATGGTGACTAGGCTTGGAAAATGGAGCTTTTCAAGAGGTGAATTGAGAATTTGAAGCTCCCATGGTTGGCGGCAATGGGTTTCTTAAGAAGAAACCGTGGCTTGAATCCTTAGCTTGAGGCTTTGGTTTGGTAAAATCAAGGTTGGAATTGGTTTAGGGATGGATTTAGAGTGGTGAGTGAAGAATTGAAGGGTTTTTTGATGGTGGAAGGAGGAGAAAGAGCTGAAAATGGAAAGTGTGGACTGTGGTGAATAGTGAAGGCCGCGGCTATGGAGATGGGCTGCCATGGTGGTGTTGAGGATGAGGGATGATGAAGGAGAGGAAGCTTAAGGATGGAAATGGGTGATCGGACGAGAGGTGTTGAGAGAAATGAAAAAGAAGCTTAGAATTTGAAGAGGAGAAAATGGCTTTTAAAGAGAAAAAGTGAATTTCGCACAAGGGGGTGGGTAGTGCGAAATTTTCGCATTCCTGTGGTTCTCCATGACAGAGAGCATGGTTTTGAAAATTGGCACAAAAAACAAATTCGCACAAGGTTCGCATTCCTATGAAATTCACACTGAGATTTTTGGGAAGGGACCGAGAGCATGTATTTTTGAAAATTGGCACAAAAGCAAATTCGCACAAGGGATGTGTTGTGCGAAAATTTCGCACAAGGGGAAGTGTTGTGCGAAAATTGCTGAGTCTTGGCTTTTCTCCCCTGTTTTCCCTTGTTTTCACCATGACTTCATTCTTCAAGCTTTCCTACCTACATGTTATCACAAAAAAACCAATTCAAACCACATTAGAATAAAATTAAAGTCAAAAATAAAAATCAAAACATGCATAAACACAAGAAAAACACAAAAAGAAACAAAAAGAGGATGAACTTTTTAGTCTTTGAAGAGACTAAGTTCATCAAAAAATTTGATCCTGATTTAGCTTGCCCGGATCCCATATGAAGTTTGCATCCCTCTTTTGAGACTTGGTTTGTATGATTTTGCCATACAAAGCTTGGGGGAAAGGTGGAGGGATGTGATTCTTCATCATTTCTTCCTTGATGACTATCCTCTATGGTTCTTCATTTATGTAGTCATCTTTCTTTGTACTTTTCCCCTTTCTCTTTCCTTTGATTTCCTCCCTATTGAACAGTAGTAAGATCTCTTCCCGTCTCCTCCAAGGAGACATGATGGCTAACAAATCAGAGGGTTCAGGTAACCCTTCTTCAAGCACTTCAAGGCTTTCATTCAAGATCTCTTCTAAATTCTTGTCACAATGCTCTTCAACCAAGGTGTTGATCAGGCACACCTCCTCCAATCCTTCCTTCTCTTCTGGGTGAATATGCCTCTTGCATAGGTGGAATATGTTTAATTCGAAGGTCATGTTTCCAAATGTGAGTTGCATCACCCCATTTATACAATTGATGATGGCATTGGAGGTAGCTAGGAAAGGTCTCCCAAGGATGATTGGCACGTAATTGGCTTCCTTAACAGTGGGATCAGTATCAAGCACAACAAAATCCACGGGATAGTAGAATTTGTCCACTTGAACTAGAACATCCTCTATCACCCCCCTTGGGATTTTGACTGACCTATCAGCTAAGGAGAGAGTGATGGTTGTGGGCTTCAATCCTCCAAGTCCCAGTTGCTTGTACACAGAGTATGGGAGCAAATTCACACTTGCCCCCAAGTCTAGTAAAGCTTTCTCCACATGTGTCCCTCCAATGTTGACTGAAATGGTGGGACATCCCGGATCTTTGTACTTAACTGGAGACTTACTCTAAATGATAGCACTTCCTTGCTCAGTGAGGAATGCATTCTTTGTCACATGTAGCCCTCTCTTGACCGTGCACAAGTCCTTTAAAAACTTTGCATATGTGGGGACTTGCTTGATCATATCAAGTAAGGGTATATTCACCTTCACTTGTCTCAAAACTTCAAAAATTTCTGATGAATTCTTGATTTCTTTCTTTCCATGTAAAGCTTGAGGAAAAGGGGGAGGCATATGTTTCTTCATCATATCCTCTTTAATCACTATCCTTGTCTCTTCTTCAATGCTTGATTTGGATGCATTTTTCTTCCCACTCTTCTCTTCTTGGTTATTGCTCTCTTTAACCAAGGTTTTCTTTGACATGAGTTCTTCATCTTGCCTCACCTTAGGCAAGGGTTGATCAACCTCCTTTCCACTCCTTAAGGTGATCACAGCTTTGACCTCCCTCAACTTTGAAGACTCCCCCTCTTGGGTTTCAACTTCATGAACACCTTTTGGATTTTGGCTTGGTTGAGAGGGAAACTTTCCTTTCTCATTCATTGTGTTGAGGTTGGTAAGCCTAGAGATGGAGTATTGAATATTATCTATCTTCTGATATAGATCATTTTGCATCCCCTCCATTCTCTTAATTTGAGAACTCTCAACATTTTCAATCTTTTGGTGCAATTGGGAGTTGATTGCCTTTTGTTCACCCACAAAGTCATTCATGACTTTACTTAGGTTCGCAATGGCTTGCTCCACTGAAGAGGTTTGTTGAGTTGCTTGGGTTTGGGCTTGTGGTTGGTATGGAGGTGGTCTTAGTTTCCAAGAAAAATTTGGATGGTTTCTCCAGCTTGAATTATAGGTGTTTCCATAAGGTGCATTGTTGTTAGGCCTAAATTGCCCCACAACATTGGCTTGATCACCTAACATCTCCCTCACAGCTGGCATGGTTGGGCACTCATCTACCACATGATCACATGATTGGCAAATGGTGCATGGCATGACATGGGCTTGGGTCTCGGAAATGGCTTGGACTTCATGCATCTTTTTCAACTCAAGTTCTTCCAACCTCTTTGCTATTGTTACTACCTTAGCTTTCATGTCCATGTCGTCACTTAACACGTACATTCCACCCTTTGCATTTTGGGTTGGTTGAGAGGGAAACCTTCCTCTCTCTCTTGAGTTGGGCTCATCCCATCCTCTTGACACCTCAGACACATAACTTAAAAAGTACATGGCTTCTTTCAGATTCTTACTCATAAAATCTCCCCCACACATGGTTTCAAGAATTTGCTTCATGGAGGAAGACATCCCATCATAAAAATAGCTCACCGAGAGCCATGTATCAAAGCCATGATGAGGACAAGCATTGATGGCCTCCATATACCTTTCCCAACATATGGAACTTCTCATTTTCTTTTGCAGAAAAGTTTGAGATTTGTCTCTTCAACCCATTGGTCCTATGGGTGGGGAAAATTTTCTTCAAAAATTCAGCTTAAAGATCAACCCAATTCCTTATGCTCCTTGGCCTTAAAGAATTAAGCCATATTTTTGCCTTATCCTTCAAAGTAAAAGGGAATAGCTTGAGTCTCATCAAGTCTATTGAAGCTCCTCCCTCTCTAAAGGTATTGCACACCTCATCAAACTCCTTGATGTGGGCATATGGATTCTCACTCTCCATTCCATGGAAATTTGGTAGAAGGGGCACGATATGGGGCCTTATAATCAGCTGCTCAAGAGGAGGTACGATGCATGAGGGTGCACTCATCCTTGGCGGGTGCATTCTATCCCTAATGGATAGATATGCATTTGGATTACCCCCTTGACCGTGTTGAGAATTCTAATCCTCTTGTGGAGGGTCCATGATGTTTACACAGATATCCAACTCTGTGTCTTGAGGATTCTCAATCCTTACTAATCTTCCCTCTTGGTCCTGAATCCAATAGGGCATGCACAAGTTACAACTTACCTGAAAACAAACAAAAGAAAACAAAAACAAAAGAAAACTAGAAGAAAGTTAAGGTTAGAAAGAAAACAAAAGGAATTCTACAATTAAAAGAAAGAAAATGAGGTTACTGAAAAAGGAATTCACTAAACTTGTGATGAAAATCACAAGTAGCCTCTAAAAGGTTGTATCACTGTATTGTGGCACCATCCCCGGCAACGGCGCCATTTTGATTCGTGCCCGATTGGTGTTCCAATTGATTCAACTCAATTGATGCGCTTTGATCTCAATCCTCATACGGGAGTAATCAACAAAATTTATAAACCTATTTCACCATATACCGGGGGTAGCATTTAGCTAGCATAGTATAGTGGCTCTAGGATCGTCCACAGAGATGGGTTTTCACTTCGCAATTGATATTAGTTCAAAAACTGAATTGGTGCTTTTTCTTTTCTTTGTTAGCTTTAAAAGAAAACATAAAGATGAATGAAAACGGATGGTATTAAGCTAACCTAACATAAAGTAACTAAAATTAACTAGAAAGAAATTAGAAAGAAAGGTGTTTCTTGGGATTTCAGGTTACTAGGATCAGGTGCCAACTGTAAAGTGGGAAATTCTGGATTTTTCTCCTCGCATTGGGGATTTAACCTATAGTTATTTCCCGAACCGGTATAGGTTTAACAATGAAGATTTAATCCATAAAAAGTCAATAGAAATGGCAGTCAAGTTCCATTAATGGCTTTAGACACTATGGGTCTTCACCTTGAACCACTTTCCAATGGCTCGTACATGATAACTAATGGACTGATATGGATCTAGCAATAAGCATCCACAGAGACCTAAAGCTTACCATGTATTGGCCATTCAAAGGGATTCTAAGGGATTTAAAGCAAAACTTTATATTTATAAGCCATTTATGAACTCCAACTACCTGTATTTAACGCATGAGAGTTTTCCACTTTTGCATCTGGACTTTTCACCTAGCTTCCTTTACTCCAAGAAACAAAAATCCTAGCCTCTCATCCTCTGGGAAAACATCTCAGAGAATGTTTGGCTAGCAAGAAAATGAAAATGAAAGAGAAGGAAAAATAGAGCAAGGCTCTGTACGTCGATTCTATATAATTCAATATCTATATATTTCTATATATTTTACAATGGATGCATGAGAATATATATAGAGAAGTTTTTCCAACCTTCATAGCTAAGAAATCTTATGGTTGGTGGATTACAAGGAGAAGAATGGAAATTTATACAAAAATATCTGAAGAAAATATCTCATGTGGAGTCGGCAGAACAGAGGAGATTTCGCACCACACATGGGCTGCTGTGCGAAAATTTCGCACAAGGAAATGTGTTGTGCGAATTTCGCACAAGCTCGTACAAGCTGAAGGTGTTGTGCGAATTTCGCACAAGCTTGGAGCAGTTGTATTCCGAAGGCCATATCTTCCTCATTTCAGCTCCAAATCGTACACGGTTTGAAGCGTTGGATTCTTGACTTCCTGAGCTTTGAAATGGTATATAGCATGTAGAAAATGGACTTCAGAAAGTTCTCCAAAAGTGTGAAGGAAGACTGCAGCTGCTGTCCTCTGTTCTCTTCACTCTGTTTTCCTCTTTGCTTTTCCTCTTTGCTTCTCTCCTTTACTTGGCTTGTCTTAATGATCCAAAAAGATGTCAAAACACTAAAACTAGCCACAAATATAATTAGAAGTCATTGCTAGGTCCTTAACATGCCAATTGGAATAAAGATGGAGAACTACTACACAAAAGTGCTTAAAACATAATGAATTAAAGGTGTAAAATAACACTTTTTGGGTAGTAATCATCAAGACCTAGAGTGGCTCATGTCATCGGAAGCCCCAAGTTGTTCATAAAATCTAAACCCTTGAGTTCACGACCCGATGTCGTTCATGTTAACCATAACCTAGAGTTTTTCATAGCATCTAGAGCCTTGAGCTCAAGACCTAGGGATGTTCATGTTTTCCCGTACCTTGGGATAATAATAGAATCTAGTGGCTTGAGCTCATGACCCAAAGTCTTTCATATCTTCAACCACCTTAAGTTGTTCATAGCATCTAGAGGCTTAACATCACGACTCAGATTGGCTCATGTTGTTGACAGCCCTGAATTGTTCATAGCATCTAAAGCCCTGAGCTCATGAACCTGGGTCGTTCATATCAACCACAACCCTAAGATGTTCATAGTATCTATAGTCCTTTGTTCATGACACTGAGTCATTCATGTCATCCAAAACCTTAGGTTGTTCATAACATCTAGAACCCTAAGCTCACGGCTTAGAGTCTTTCATTTCATCGACAACCTTAAGCTGGTCATAGCATCTAAAGCCCAGAGCTCATAACCTGGAGTTGTTCAAGTCAACGACAACCCAGAGCTATTCATAACATCTAGAGCCTAGAGCTTATGACCCAAAGTAGCTACTGTGATCCATAGCCCTAAGCCATTCATAACATCTAGAGCCTTGAGTTCATGACCCATCATAGATAATGTCATCAATGACCTTGAGTTGTTCATTATATCAAGAGCTTTGAGCTCACAAACTATAGTCTTTCATGTCATCGACAACCCCAAGTTGTTCATAGCATCAAGAGGCCTAAGCTCACAATTGGGAGTCATTCACATCTACCAAAGCCTAGAGTTGTTCATAGCATCTAGATCCTTGAGCTCACGACCCATAGTACCTCATGTCATCCACAATCATGAGTTGATAATAGAATCTATATCCTTGAGCTCACAACCCAGAGTTGTTCATTTCAGCCACAACCCTAAGCTCTTCATAGCCGTAAGAGCCCTAAGCTCACAACCTAGAGTAGCCCATGTTATGCACAACCTGGAGTGGTTTATAGCATCTAGGGACCTAAGCTCATGACCTAGAGTCATTCAAGTCAACCATAGCAAAGACTTATTCATAACATCTAGAGCCCCGAGCTTATGACCTAATGTTACTCAAGTCATCAACAACCTTGAGCTCTTCATAGCATCTTAGGCTTTAAACTCATGAGCCAGAGTCGTTCATGTCAACCACAGCCTTAAGTTATGCATAGTATCTAGAGCCCTGAGCTGACAACCTAGAGTAGCCCATGTTATGCACAACCTGGAGTGGTTTATAGCATCTAGGGACCTAAGCTCATGACCTAGAGTCATTCAAGTCAACCACAGCAAAGACTTATTCATAGCATCTAGAGCCCCGAGCTTATGACCTAATGTTACTCAAGTCATCAACAACCTTGAGCTTTTCATAGCATCTTAGGCTTTAAACTCATGAGCCAGAGTCGTTCATGTCAACCACAGCCTTAAGTTATGCATAGTATCTAGAGCCCCGAGCTGACAACCTAGAGTAGCACATGTCATCCATAGCCCTGAGTTGCTCATAGGATCTAAAACCTTGAGATGATGACTCAAAGTCGTTCATGTTAACCACAACCCTGAGTTGTTCATAGTGTATAGAGCCCTAAGCTCATGACCTAGAGTCATTCATGTCAACCACAAGCCTAAGTTATTAATAGCATTTTGAGCCCTAAGCTCATGACCCATAGTCATTCATGTCAGTCATAGCCTAACATTGTTCACAAGATTCAAAGCTATGAGCTCACGACCTAGAGTAGCCCCTGTTATCCACAGCCCTGAGTTATTCTCAGCATCTAAAGCCCTGAGCTCACAACTCAGGGTCGTTCATGTCAACCACAACCTAGAGTAGTTCTTAGCATCTAGAGCCCTATCCTCATGAGTTAGAGTGGTTCATGTGATAAACAACCCTGAGTTTTTCATAGTATATAGAGCCCTGAGCTCATGACATATAAAAGCTCATGTCTTTGATCTCCCTGAGCTGTTCATAGTATCTAAAGCCCTGAGCTAACAACCCAGAGTCGTTCATGTCAACCATATCCTTGAGATGTTCATAATATTTATAGCCCTGAGATTACGACCTCAAGTAGTACATGTAATTCACAACCTTGAGCTATTCATAACATCTAGACCCCTAAGCTCACAACCCGAAGTCTTTCATGGCATCGACAACCCTAAGTTATTCATAGCATCTAAGCCCCTTAGCTCATGAATTGGAGTCATTCATGTGTACTCCATGACCCAAAGTCATTCATGTCAACCATACTTTTTAGAGTTGTTCATAGCACCTAGAGCCTGAGCTCACGACCTAGAGTAGCTTATGTCATCCACGACCTTAAGCTATTCATAACATCTAAAGCCTTGAGCTCATGACCCAAAGTAGTTCATGTTAATCATAGCCTTGAGTTTTTCATAGTATCTAGAGCCTTGATCTCACGACTCTGAGTCATTCATGTCATCCACAATCCAGAGCTATTCATAACATCTAGAACCCTTAGCTCAAGACCCGAAGTTTTGGGTGTCATCAACAACCCTAAGATGTACATCGTATTTAGAGCCCTAAGCTCACGACCCGGAGTCGTTCATATCCACCATAGCTTAAGGTTATTCATTGCATCTAGAGCCTTGAGCTCATGACTTAGAGTAGCTCATGTCATCCATGGCCTTGCGTTGTTCATAGCATTTAGAGCTTGGTGATCACGACCCCGAGTCGTTCATGTCAACCACACCAAAGAGTTGTTCATAACATCTAGAGCCCGAGCTTAGGACTCATAGTAGCTTAAGTCATCCACGACCTTGAGTTGCTCATTGCATCTAGATTCCTAAGCTCTCGACCCAGATTCATTCATGTTAACCATAGATCTATGTTGTTCATAGTATCATGAGCCCTGAGCACATGACTTAGAGTCATTCATGTCAACCATATAAGTCATAGTTGTTCATAGCATTTAGAGCCCTGATTCGTGCCTAGTTGGGTATTTTAATAAAAAATATTTATAAATCCTATGACCTTATACTGGCGTAGCAAAGCTACTATAGTATAGCAGCTCTAGGGTCGAACTCTGGGATGGGTTTTCACTCTACCAGTGATATACTAAAGATTAGAAATTGAATCTGATGATTTCCTTTGTCAAAAACTTAAAGTTTAAAAGAAAATAGAATTTGTTTTGAAAGTGGTGTTTGGAACTAAACTAACATAGAACTAGGTAAAAATGGAAGAAAGAAAGTCTCCCGAAGCTAAAGGTTGCTAGGATCAAGTTCAGAATGCAAAGCGAGAAAATCCAGATTTTTCTCCTCGTATTGGGGACAACAACATAAAGGATGGTTGTTTTCCGAACCGGTATAGGTTTAACAATGAATATTTAATCCATAAAAAGTCAATAGAAATGGTAGTCAAGTTCCATAAATGGCTTTAGACACTAGGGGTCTTCACCTTGAGCCACTTTCCAATGGCTCGTACATGATAACTAATGGTCTTATGTGGATCTAGCAATAAGTATCCACAGAGACCTAAAAGTTTATCATGTATTGGCCATTCAAAATGATTCTGAGGGATTTAAAGCAAAAATTTAGATTTAAAAGCCATTTATGAACTCCAACTACCTGTATTTAATGCACGAACATTTTCTACTTTTGCATCTGGACTTTTCACCTATCTTCCTTCACTCCAAGAAACCAAAGGTTTAGACTCTCATCCTCTGGGAAAACATCCTCAGAGGTTGTTTGGCTTCCAAGAAAAAGAAAATAGAAGAGAGAAAAGGAAAGCAAAGAGAGCTCTATATTTCTCCTTCCAAAACTATACAAAAGTTGGTCTCCTGGAACAAGCTCCCCCGAGAGAGTTCTTTAAGTGTTTGCAAGAGAGTTAATATAGAAAGGTAATTTACCCTTCCTTGAATACTTCCTAGCTAAGGAATTACATGAGTGGCTGAATACAAGGAGAAAATGGAGATTTAGACACAAAATATCAGAACAAAAAGAGTCGGTGCACAAATATCCCAGTTTCGCACGTTGCATGGTGACTTGCGAAAATTTCGCAAGTTGATTTCGCAACTTAGAATCCACTTTCGCACGTTGAGCTCCAAGTTCGCAAGTTGCAAAATCACTTTTGCAACTTGGGCTTCTCTGTGACTGTGCGGCTGTATTCCATTTCCATTTCGCAAGGTAGGCTTTAATTTCGCACGTTGGAGTTTCAAATTCGCAAGATGCGAATTTGTCCTTCAATTGGATGCAATTGTCTTGCAAAGGCCATATCTTCCTCATTTCAGCTCCAATTCGTACACCGTTTGAAGCGTTGGATTCTTAACTTCCTGATCTTTGAAATGGTATATAGCATGTAGAAAATGGACTTCGGTAAGTATGAAAGAAGACTGCAGCTGCTGTCCTCTATTTTCTTCACTCTGTTTTTCTCTCTCCTTTGCTCTTTCCTTGCATACTTTGAACGACTAAGGCAAAGGACTATGAGGCTCAAAAGCTTGGTTTCTTCATGAATTTAAGCTTCCAAAAACTTTTCCATGAACTATATACAGCTCTCCCTCATTCTTAAATTGCTTTGGTGAGAAAAAAGCTATCAAAAAACACCAAAACTTAACACAATTTGATTAGAAACGATTGTAAGGGTCCCTAACATGCCAATTGAGTTAAAAGGTAATAATTACTACTCAAGGGTGTTTAAAAGAGCTAATTACAAGCTACAAAATAGCATGTTTTGAGTAGTAATCAAGCCCTTAGCTCATGACCTAGAGTTTCTCACGTCATCCATAGCCCCGAGCTATTCATAGTATCTTAAACATTGAGCTCACAGGATCCCGAGTCTTTCATATAATCCACAACTCAGAGCTGCTCATAGCATTTAAAGCCCTAATCTCGTGACCCAAAGTCATTCGTGTCAACCATAACCTTGAGGTCTTCATTGTATATTGAGCTATGAGCTCATGACCTAGAGTCATTCATGTTATCCACAGCCCTGAGCTCATGACATAGAGTCATTAATATCATCCACAATGTTAAGTTGTTCAAAGTATCCATACCTTTGAGCTCCCAACCTGGAGTGGCATATATCATCCATAGGCTTGAGCTATTCATAGCATTTAAAGCCCTAAGCACATGACTCGGAGTTTTTCATATCATCAACAGCCTTGAGCTATACATAGCATTTGAACCTTTAAGCCCACGACCTGAAGTCGATCATGTCATCATAAGCCTTGGGATATTCATAACATCTAGAGTTGCGAGCTCACGGCCCGAAATCGTTATGTTATCCACAACCTAGGGCTATTCATAGAAATTAGAGCCATAAGTTCACGACCAAGAAGCATTCATATTATCCATAGCTCTAAGTTGTTCATAGTCTCTTATGGCTTGAGCTCAAAGGATCTTGAGTCATTCATATCATTGATTACTGCTCAAAAAGTGCTATTTTATAGCTTGTAATTAACTCTTTTAAACACTTTTTAGTAGTAGTTATTACCTTTTAACTCAATTGGCATGTTAAGGACCCTTGCAATCATTTCTAATCAATTTGTTTATGACCTTTCTCCTTTACTTTGAAGAGAAAGTCCACATGAAGAAGTTACAGAGAGCAGATACCATTCCATTACTTTTTTCTAGGCTGCTCTGTCAAATATTAGAGCATTTGGGCTATCCTTCTGAGCCTCAGTTTAAGCGTCGATGCATTTGCTAAGAGCTATTCACTCTCGACAAATGGAATCAGTTGACGACTTATGTTGCACCTTCAGAAGCCCCAGCTAGGCCAACATCTCTAGAGTTACCACATGATGAGCAGCCACAACAGGCTGAGATACCTACAGAGATCATACCACTTGCCCCTACAACACCTTCTATAGTGCCCACGCCTTAGGCTATATCTTCTTCTCCTCTTACCACTCATGAGACTCCACCAGTCGTACCAGCTACATCAGCACCTCCTCCATCTGAGTCTACTATCACCATATCCACTTCAGAGTTTAGAGGCCTATGTCATACATTATAGACATTGACTACTACTCAGAGTGTTCTTGCCCAGTAGATAGCAGTCATACGTGCACATCAGGATCAACTTATTGCCATGCAAACTTGGCATACTGCCATCCTTAGGCAGATACAACATCATTTAGGTATTTTGTCCCCACCTAAGCAGGATATGCCTGGTCCATCAGAGCCTACAAATCCATCTCAAGAGGCTCCTCTAGTAGAGCAGACTATGCCCCATGAGGAGACTACTATAGTAGAGATCGAGACTCCGATCCTGAGCACTCATACTACCATAGCAGAGCCATCGTTTTCACATGATCCTCCCACCACTACCTGATCATCTATCTACTTTTTGTATTTACTTATTATAGTAGAACTCTTAATACCATGTTTTTGATGTTTTATATACTGGGATTGGATGTATTACTTGTTCATAGTTCATATTGTACTTTCTTAAAGTAATACATATCCGTCATTTTTTAGTATACTTGGCATATTATTATTTTATTTCCTCTACTCATATATATATATTTTTTTTTCTGAATCATGTTGTTTCTCCTATACGACTCAGACTCCATGTCACTCAGGAGGCACCACTTCCTCCCTGTATTTTCAATCGCTCTTGCCACATTAAGGGCAATGTTCAGCTTGGTTAGGGGGAAGAGAGTTGAGGAAGGAAGTTTTGCTATAAATGCTAAGTTATTTTGGTAATTTAGTTGCTTTTTGCTTAATTTTTCATGTCATCCATGGCCTTATGTTGTTCATAGCACCAATGGCTTGAGCTCATGACGTAGAATCATTCATATCATCTATATCCCAGAGCAGATCATAGCATCTAGAGGCCTAAGCTCACGAGATCCTAAGTTGTTCATATCATGAACAACTCTCAACTGTTTATAGCTTCTAGAGCCCTGAGCTCACGAGCCAGAGTCTTTCATGTCAACCACAACCCTAATGTGTTCAAAGTATTTAGAGGCCTGAGCTCACTTCTCGGAGTCGTTCATGTCATCCACAACCCTGAGTCGTTCATAGCATACAGAGGCTTGAGCTCATGACACAAAATAGTGAATATTATCTACCACCTAAGGGATTCATAGCATAGAGCTCTAAGATCACAACCCAGAGTCATTCATATCATCCACAGTCTTGATCTCTTCATAGAATCATGAGCCCTGAGCTCACGAGCTAGATTCTTTCATGTCATCAATAGCCTAGAGATATTCATAACATTTAAAGCCCTGATCTCAAGACCTAGAGTGGCTCATGTCGTCGGAAGCCCCGAGTTGTTCATATCATCTAAAACCTTGAGATCACAACTCCATGTCGCTCATGCCAACCATAACCTATATTTGTTCATAGCATCTAGAGCCTTGAGCTCAAGACCTAGGCTTGTTCATGTTTTCCACAACCCTGAGATAATCATAAAATCTAATAGCTTGAGCTCATGACCTGGAGTCTTTCATGTCTTTGGCCACCTTGAGCTGTTCATAGCATCTAGAGCCTTAAGGTCACGACTCGGATTGGCTCATGTCATTAACCCTATATTATTCATAACATCTAAAGCCTTGAGCTTACTACCTAGGGTCGTTCATGTCAACCATAACCCTGAGATGTTGATAGTATCTATAGTATTTTATTAACGACCTCGAGTCATTCATGTCATCCAAAATCTTAAGTTGTTCATTACATCTAGACCCCTAAGCTCATGACCTAGAGCTATTCATGTCATCGACAACCCTAAGCTATTCATACCATCTAAAGCTTAGAGCTCACAACCTGGAGTCGATCAAGTCAACCACAGCTCAAAGTTGTTCACAGCATCTAGAGCCCATAGCTCACGACCCAAAGTAGCTAATGTGATTTACAACCCTAAGCTATTTAAAGAATCTAGAGCCTTGAGCTCATGACCCAGAGTAGATCATGTCATCCATGAGGTTGAATTGTTCATAACATCAAGAGCTCTGAGCTCACGAATTATAGTCTTTCATGTCATCGACAACCCTGAGCTACTCATAACATCAAGAGACCTAAGCTCACAACCCAAAGTAGCTCATGTGATCCATAACCCTGAGTTGTTCATAGCATCTAGAGCTCTATGATCATAACCCCAAGTTGTTCATATCAACTACATCAGAGAGTTTTTTTATAGCATCTAGAGCCTGAGCTCACGACTCAAAGTAGCTCAAGTCATCCATAGCCTTGAGCTAGTCATTGCATCTAGAACCCTAAGCTCTTGACTTGAGCTGACAACCCAAAGTAACTCATGTCCTTTATAGCCCTAAGCTATCCATAGTATCTTAAACCTTCAGCTCACAGGATCCTGAGTCGTTCATATCATCCACAACTCTGCTCGTAGCATTTAGAGCCCAAACTCGTTCATGTCAACCACAACCTTGAGGTGTTTATAGTATCTTGAGTCATCAGCTAACAACTTAGAGTCATTCATGTTATCCACAACCCTGAGCTCATGACACAAATTCATTCATATCATCCATAGCCTTGAGCTGCTCATAGCATTTAGAGGCTTAAGCTCATGGGATCCCTAGTCTTTCATATCATCCACAATGTTGAGTTGTTCAAAGCATCCATACTCTTGAGCTCACGACCTGAAGTGGCACATATTATCCACAAGCTTGAGTTGTTCATAGCATCTAGAGCCCTAAGAACATGACTCGAAGTTGTTCATGTCATCAATAGCCCTGAGCTATTCATAGCATTTAGACCCCTAAGCCCAAGACCTAAAGTCGTTCTTATCATCATAAGCCTTGCGTTATTCATAGCAACTAGAGTTGTGAGCTCATGACCTGGAATCATTATATTATCCACAACCCTGAGCTATTCATAGAAATTAAAGCCATAATATCATGACTAAGAATCGTTCGTATTATCTATAGCTCTAATTTGTTCATAGTATCTTATGGTCTGAGCTCACGAGATCTTGAGTCCTTCATATCATCTACAACTCTGAGCTACTCATAGCATCTAGAGCCTTGAACTCACAGCCCGAAGTTATTCATGTCAACCACAACCTTGAGTTGTTCATAGTATCTTGAGTCGTGAGCTCATAACTCAGAGTCATTCATGTCATCCACCATCCTTAGCTCATGACACAGAATCATTCATATCATCCACAACCCAGGTTGCTCATTGCATCTAAAGCCCTTGGCTCACAAGATATCGAGTCATTCATATCATTCATAATGCTTAGTTGTTCAAAGCATTAATAACCTTGAGCTCATGACCCAAAGTGGCACATATCATCCATAGCCTTGAGTCTGTTCATAGAATATAGAGCCCTAAGAACACGACCCAGAGTCATTCATGTCATCAAAAACCCTAAGTTGTTCATAACATTTAGACTCCTAAGCCCATAACTAGAAATCTTTCATGTCATCTATAGCCCTAAGCTTGTCATAAAATCTAGAGCCTTAAGATTATGACCCAGAGTCGTTCATGTCATCCCTAACCCTGACTTTTCATAGCATCTAAATCATTCAGCTAATGACCCATAGTCATTCATGACCACCACAACCCTAAACTATTATATCATCTACAACCCAGAGCACACCACTCAAAGTTGTTCATGCCATCCATAGCCCTAAGATATTCATAGCATCTAGAGCCCAAAACTCCCAACCTAAAGTAGTTTCTATCATCAATAACCCTGAATTGTTCATAGCATCTAGTGCCCTAAGCTCATAACTTGAGAGTTATTCATAGCATCTAAAGCCCAAAACTCCTAACCTGAAGTAGGTTATGTCATCCATAACCCTGAGTTGTTCATAACATCTAAAACCCTTAGCTTATGACCCAAAATCGTTAATGTCCACCACAACCTTGATCTGTTCATAGCATTTAGAGCCCTGAGCAAACGACCTTGAGTCATTCATGTCATCAACAAGCCTGAGCTATTGATAGCATCTAGAGTCCTAACCCCACAATCCAATGTTGTTCATGTCATACATAGCCTTGAGTTATTCATAGCATCTTGAGCCTTGAGCTCACGACCTGGAGTCATTCATGCCATCGATAGCTCTGAGCTATTTATAGGAATTAGAATGATAGGCTCACGTCCAAGAATCAATAATACCATCCTCAACCATGAGTTGTTCATAACATCATGAGGCTTGAGCTCACAGCATCCCAAGTTGTTCATATCATCCATAACTTTGAGCTGCTAATAGCATCTACAGCCTTGAGCTCACAACCCTAAGTCGTTCATGTCAACCATAACCTTGAGCTATTCATAGTATCTGGAACCGTGGGCTCATGACCTATAGTCGTTCATGTCATCCACAACCCTTAGCTCATGATGTAGAATCATTTATATCATCCACAACCTTGAGCTGCTAATAGCATCTAGAGGCTTGAGCTCACTGGATCTCAAGTCGTTCATATCATCCATAATGTTGAGTTGTTCAAAGCATCAACAACCTTGAGCTCATGACTAAGAGTAGCAGATATCATCCAAAGCCTTGACTTGTATACAGCATCTAGAGCCCTAAACTCACGACCTAGAGTCATTCATGTCAACCACAACCCTTAGCTATTCGTAGTATCTAAAGCCCTGAGTTCACAACGAAGAGTCATTCATGTCATCCACAACCTTGTTCTATTCATAACATCTAGAGCCTTGAGCTCATGACACAAATTCATTCATGTCATCCAAAGTCATGAGCTATTCATAGCATCTCAAGCCTTAAGCTCACAACCCAGAGACATTCATGTCCACCACAACCTTGAGTTGTTCATAATATCTAGAATCCAATGCAAACGACCCGAAGTTGTTCATGTCATCAACAACCATGAGTTGTTCATGTCATCCACAACCATGAGTTGTTCATAGCATCTCAAGCCCTAAGCTCATGACCTGAATTCATTCATGTCATCCACAACCCTCAACTCTTCATAGCATTTAAAGCCTTGAGCTCATGACCTAGAGTCGTTCATGTCAATGATAAGCCTGTGTTGTTCATAACATTTTAGAGTCATGGTCTCATGACCAAGAATCGTTCATATCATCCACACCCCTGAGTTATTCATACCATCTAGAGGCCTAAGCTCATAAGATCCCGAGTCAGCCATATCATCCACAACCCTGAGTTGTTCATAGCATCTAGATCCTTGAGCTAACAACCCAGAGTAGCTCATGTCATCCACAGCCTTGAGTTGTGCATATCATCTAGAGTGCTGAGGTCATGACCCGAAGTTGTTCATGTCAACGACGACCCTGAGTTATTCATTACATCTAAAGCCTAAGCTCACGACTTGAAGTCTTTCATGTTATCCACATTCCTGAGTTGTTCCTAACATTTAGAGCCATAGGCTCACGACTAAGAATCTTTCATTCATCCACAACCCTGCACTATTTATAGCAGCTAGAGGCCAGAGATCATAGGATTCCAAGTCGTTCATATTATCTAAAAAGCTGAGTTGTTCCTAGCATCCATAGCCTAAACTGAGCTTAGTCGTTCATATTGTCCACAACCCTAAGTTTTTCATAACATCTAGAGCCTTTAGGTAACTGATGGGAAAAACCCATATCTCTCCATTTCATAAGTCTAGACCAGGTTAGGAATATGCATAACTATCCTAGGCTTTTTCTAAATTATATGCATAGTGAAAAATAACATTTTTATACTTTAAAAGGATTTAGAAAGTGCTAATAAAAACCATTCTTGGAATTCAGATGTTCCTGAATCAAATCCATATGGTGAAAATGAAAATCGAAATCGTAGAAGTCTTGTAAACCCAAAGTATTCCACTCGATGACTTAAACCTTGATTTTGGCACACTTTCGGTAAGAAGGAAAAGAGGGTGAAGGCTATGGCTCTCTACCTCTCTAGATGGTTGAAGACAAAAGCTATGGAAACCCTAACCCTTAGGGGGTATTTATAGGGTTCCTAAGTGGGCTTAAGTGACTTGAGCCCATATGGGTTAGGCCACTTAATCTAACTCAAAAGGGGTTATAATTGATTAATTAACCCAATAGGGCCTACTAATTAATCACTTAATCCAATCCAAAGACCTTGATCACTTACCCCTATACAACCTTACGTAATTAGCAAAAAGTCCTTATGCACAAAAGTGAACTTAGAGCCAATTCGACCCTCACAACCCACGCCAACAAGGTATATGAGCTCAGAGCGGGGACAATTGGGACCTATAGGAATACTAGCTCCCTTAGAATCCAATTCTAAAGTTGACTCAACATCCCACTATAGAGAATCAACTAAACTCTAGTATCCTATGTAAATAACAACGAGACACCAAGTGCTCAGGTCCATGACTTGGTGTCTATTGTGTTTACTGTCCCCATGAACTAGTATCTGTAGTCTAACAAGGTGAAAGCTATTAGTCTTTCAAGGCTACCTCTACCATCCTTGAGTTATAGATCCTCTTATTATGTGTTCAATTGACATCTTAGCTTTTAAAGAGCTTATGTCAAGTTCCACCTAAGGAAACACTATGGCCATAGTTTCCATGAATACACCTCCTTAGGATCACTCAATGGGACACTCCATCTCAATCCCAAGAGATATCATGGTGCCTTTATTGAGAATACCTATTGCTATCAACTTTCATTAACAATGACCCAATCCATAGGGAATATATGATCAGCTTACAATCTCACCCATAGGTCAAAGCCACTACTAACTTCAAAACAAGTTCAATATTCTCTCAAGGTTAAGAAACAATACAATGAAGCAGCTTGGTGGAAATGCACCCAAGTCATGTACAATGCAAAATATTGAGGCAAGAATGCTCATAAAGTATAATACACGGAATAAGGATGGATAATAGTGAAATTGGATCATCATTAAAAAAATAATGAATTTTAAATTTATAACATCATGTCATGCTTTTAAGGGCTCTATTCTAACATTAGAGCCCTTAGCTCATGACCCAGAGTAGTTCATATCAACCATAGACCTGAGTTGTTCATATCATCTAGAGCCTTGAGCTCACGACCATGAGTCGTTCTTGCCATCCATAGACCTGAGGTGTTCATAACATTTAGAGCCTAGTGCTCATGACTAAGAATCGTTCATATCTTCTAGAGCCTTGAGCCATTCATAACAACTAGAGGCTTGAGCTCATGGGATCATGAGTTGTTCATATCATCCATAACTTTAAGTTGTTCATAGCATCTAAAGCCTTAAGCTCATGACATGGAGTCATTCATGTCATTCACATCCCTAAACTATTCATAGCATCTAGAGCCCTTAGCTCATGACCCAAAGTAGTTCATGTCAACCATAGCCCTGAGTTTTTCACAGCATCTAAAGCCTTGAGCTCACGACCTAGAGTTGTTGATGTCATCCACAACCCTGAACTATTCCTAACATCTACAACTCTGAGCTTTCGACTTTGAGTCATTCATGTCATCATTAGCCTAGAGCAGTTCATAGCATCTAGAGCCCTAACCTCACGACCTAGAGTCATTCATGTCATCCACAACCCTTAGCTATTTATAACATCTAGAGGCCTAAGCTCACGAGATCCCAAGTCATTCATATCATCCACAACTCTGAGTTGTTCATAGAATCTAGAGCCTTGAGCTATTCACAACATCCAGAGCCCTGAGCTCATGACCATAAGTCATTCATGTCATCCAAAGCCCTAAGTTACTCATGACCATGAATCGTTCATATCATCCACAACCTTAAGCGATTAATAACACCTAAAGCTTTGAACTCACATGATCCCAATTCATTCATATCATTCACAACCTTAATTAGTTCATAACATCCAAAGCCATGAGCTCACAATGTGGAGCAACTCATGTATCCATAAGGCTATGCTATTCATAGGATCTAGAGCCCTAAGCTTAGAACTCGGATTCGTTCATGTCAATCATATATCTGATCTGTTTATATCGTCTAGAGCCCAGAGATCACAACCTTGAGTAGTTCATGTCCTCTACAACCCTGAGTTGTTCATAACATTTAGTGCCTTGTGTTGAAAACCAAGAATTGTTCATATCATCCAAAGCCTTCAGTTGTTCATAGCATCTAGTGGCCTGAGCTCACAGGATCCCAAGTCGTTCATATCCTCCACAACTTTGACTTGTTCATAGCATTTAGAGGCCTGAACTCATGACTTCAAGTCATTTAGGTCATCTACAACCTTGAGTTGTTCCTAACATCTAGAGCCCTAAGCTCATGACCTTGAGACGTTCATGTCATCCACTGTTGAGAGTTGTTCATAACATTTAAAGCCCAAAGCTCAGGACCTTGAGTCGTTCATGTCATCCACAACCCTGAGTTGTTCATAACATTTGCAACCTTCTCCTCACCAAGAGTTGTTGATATCACCTGAAGCCCTAAGTTTTTCATTGCATTTAAAGGCCTGAGCTCATGAGATCATGAGATCATGAGTCATTCTTATCATCCACAACTCTGAGTTGTTCATATCATCTAGAGCCTTGAGCTCACCACTAGGAATCGTTCATGTCATCCACATTCCTAAACTATTCATAGCATTTAGAGTCCATAACTCATGATCCAGAGTCATTCATGCCAACCATAGCCTTGAGTTGTTCATAACATCTAGAGCATTGAGCTCACGACCCAAAGTTGTTCATGTCATATAGAGCCCTGAGTTGTTCTTAACATCTAGAGCCCAAAGCTTATGATCTTGATTCATTCACATCATCCATAGCCTTAAGTTGTTCATAAACCTCAGGACTTGGAGTCATTTATTTTTCTACAGCCCTAAGCTATTCATAACATTTAAAGGCCTAAGCTTATGAGATCCTAAGTCATTCATATCATCCACAACTCTAAGCTATTCATAGCATCCAGACCCTTAAGCTCATGACCTTCAATCATTCATGTCATCTACAACCCTTAGCTGTACATAACATTTAGAGTCTTCAACTCATGACCATGAATCCTTCCTATCATCCATAACCACGAGCTATTCATAGCACCTAGAGGCTTGAGCTTACAAGATCTCAAGTTGTTCATATCATCCATAACCCTAAGCAGTTTATAGCATCCAAAACCATGAGCTCACAGCGTGCATTTTAACCACAACCTTAAGTTGTTCATAGCATTAAGAGCCCTAAGCTCATGACTTGGAGTAGTTCCTGTCGTCTATAGGCCTGAGTTGTTCATAACATCTAGAGCCCTGAGCTAATATCCTTGAGTCGTTCATGTCATCCACAACCCCGAGTTGTTCATAACATTTAGTGTTATAGGCTCATGACCAAAAATCATTCATATCATCCTTAGCATTGAGCTGTTTAAAGCATTTAGAGATCGTAGCTCATAAGATCCCAAGTCATTCATATCATCCATAACTCTAACTTGTTCATAGCATCAAAAGCCCTGAGTTGACAACATAGAGTCATTCATGTCAATCACAACCCTAAGTTGTTCATAGCATGAAGAACCCTAAGTTGATGACCTTGAGTCATTCATAACCCTAACCAATTCATAACATATAGAGCCTTGGGCTCATAACCAAGAATCGTTCATATCATCCTCAGCCTTGAGCTATTCAAATCATCTAGAGACCGTATATAGACCCTCAATTTTGTCCTCCTAGCACATGTCCTATTAGATACTTGTTCGATACTTTACAGTAGTTCTTTGGTGGCCCATAACTACTCACATTACTTACCTATTCTTGAACCACCTTAGAGACTCTGGTTGAGGGATTGCCTAACCCCTATTATGACCTTGGCAACCCTAATTTAGACTTAGACACTTCATTGGGCTTAGTTCACTTAGGCCCTCTTAAGCACTTTTAAACCCACTTTTTATATGACTTGCATGGTCCGCATAAGATTGACCATTTTATTTTATTTAATTATTTTCTTTTACTTTATTTATTTATTTTATTTTACTTTATTCTTTTATATGTTGCAGCATTGCTAACTCTTCTTTGGTTTTATTCCTTCTATTTTCATTTTTTAATGTTTGACAAGAGAATGGGAGGGCTGTTGTTCAACTCTCACTAAGGCACGTGCACTCAAAGAAGGTAAGAAAAATATTTTTGGAGGTAAAAGAGGATTAATGTGGCTGCATACATATGGAAAGAGGAGATCCTACATAGAAAGAGAGAAATATTCTGATTTTCGAAAAATGAAGGAAAATAAAAGAAAAGGAAGTAGATTTAAAAAGGAAAAAAAGAACAAAAAGGAAAGAGGGATTTTCCTTTTTGTTTTGGAACAGATTTGGGTCTTTGGGGGCTGATATATATACGTGCAAAAATATGTTGAAAAGAGAGGATTTTTTTTCGGGAGATAGTCTTGAGGAAAAGCACAGAAAAGCAGGAGAGGAGCAAGAGTAGTCGAGTTCATCCAGGTATGTTTCTTGTTACTCTTGAAATTCTTACCCATATTCGATTTCTCCGTATATTTGTTTTTGGAATATTTAATATATTGTTCGTTGGTGTGGACGTTAAGGGCCACAAGTTGTTTTACTGAGTTGGGTTGTTTACTTCTTTATTCAATTTTGATTTTGATTATCTTACGTGTCATGAATGTCTTCGAAGATATACAACTCCATGCTTGAATGTGATCCTGCTTTTTTTTTTGTTTGAATCCTATCTGTTATGTTCTCAGCCCATGGATTAATACTTGAAGTGGGGGCTATTTTTGTTTACTGATCAACATCTTCTTTTCTTTCTTCCTCTGAGTTTTACTTCATTTTTATTTCATTTTATTTCTTCTCGATCCCTTTTCCTATATGCTGCCCAAATCCTTCTCATTACCTTTGGGTGTACATTGAGGAATGACGGGAAGTGTTAATACGAGATGAAGTATGCAACAATCTCACTCAAATATTGGATAGTTGATTCCGAGGTTCTTCTAGTGAACTATAAAAATCTGGAATATGCATCATTGAAATTCGGATCTATCCCACACTATCAACCTCGGTAAACAGGGGAGAAATTCTAGGAGTTTGATTTTTAATTCTTTTAGAAAAATGGAGTTCACGCTACAACTGATGATTCTCATGGAAGCAACCTTGTTGCCATTCTCTGTTGATCTTATCATCATATGGAGAGGGATCACCGACCTTGAGGAGAGATTTGGGCTTCTCTGGAATTGGAAAACTGAAGAAGTTCTGGATTCATCTGATTAGAAGATTATTACTACACGTGGTTCCTAGAGGGGTGATCCAAAGAGAGGATTGGTTAGAGGGAACCGTGGATAACCGAAAAGTAGAAGAAACTGAAGGGATCACGGCTGAATGAAGGATGGAAACTCGCACCTTCCCTTTGAAGCCATTGAAGGCAAGGGAAAAACCTTTGAATATTCACATATCTGTCATCTGATCAATGATTCTCGTCCTCCTTACATCGAATCAGAGCTAATTTCAGTGACCAAACAAAATGAGAAAAATCTTTTGGTTGCTCTTTCCTAGGATTCAATAAAAATTCAATTTTGGATATATGAGCTTGATTTCGATTCCCATGACGACATAGCGGTCTAACCTACTTATATTGAGAAATCAGAAAATTATGAAGAGCATTGTTGTTTAACTAGAATCATAGCCAACTTGTTGAAAGTCAATATGTTCAATATTTGGCAAGCAAGGTTCTTGTGGTCGTTTTTGAGTTTGTTTCCGTTTCTGGAAATAATTGGGAGGGATTTGTGCATTCTTATGTGTTTGCTTTGATGTATCAATTGGCAACTTTCCTTCATCGTCTTTAACACTCCAAACTGATGGGGATAGAATTTTTACCGAGAAGTCAAGTTTTGTTGTTTTTTGTAAAATCCAGACTGAAAAATGCAAATTGGTTTGCAGTGGCTGGTATTATTTGAGTTTTGAGTAAAATATTGAAATACTTGAAGCAAGAATATGATGATCAACTTGGGAGAATACTTGGATTCTATCAATTCTTGTTTGTCAAATGTGCATTGGGATTCATTGAATGATGTTTGTGTTGGTCAAAATGGTGACACTTAGAGACACTCGAACAGTTTTAGTCTGAGGAATGTTCAGCTACTAGAGTCAAAGGCTGTATTTCTAAGAAATCTTGTTCAGTTCTTCTGTTTATTGGTTGAGCAAAATGGTTCTTTGAGAATCCCAGGTGTTTCTCTAGGTAAGTATCCTCTTCTTTATAACATCAGCAACCTTGTTCCTAAGTTTCTATATTGGTGCCTTGGCAAGCAAGGGAATTGTAACAGCTTGTGCATCTTTGTACTTTAAACACAAGTTGTTGATGCTAATGTTTAGGCTTAGTTTCTATATCCGTCTACAATATTCAATTCTTGCTTCTTTGTTCATCCCACCAGTTACAGAAAACAAGTTAGCTTTTGATGCCCATGAGGAGGAACCTAATTCCACCATTGAGAAAATATCAGGCAAATCTACTGGTTATTTGACAATTGAAGAGTCGTAGCGTATTGTTAGTTGCTTGTGAATTGTTGAAACAACAGTATCATGACTGGAAGATCGAATATCTGATACCGAAAATGAAGTTGAGATCAGAGAATCTACTCTTTCTGCTCACGCCTATTTTCTCATAAAGAATTGTTTCACACATACACTGATCCTTTGGTATAAAGATCGAGAGACAAAAGCACAAGCTCTGTAACTGATTCAAAATCAGCATATCATGACAACAAACACTTGGCATCTAATGTTCTGCTTTTCTCTCATCAAGGTTGCATGCATCTTTCGTCCCAATGGTTCTTTCTTACAAACTTGTCCAGTGTTTAACGAACATGCTTCCTACCAAAGACATTTGGCTGCATTTGGTTGTACAACATTCTCTTAAAGAGTTATCAAATTGGGTCAGATATGATGATGTTAGAAAAGTATATGTCATCATGGCTCTACAAAAGCATAACAGTGGGAGATTTGATTACCTTACATGGATAAAAACTGTTAAAGATTTAATGACAGAGTTCAAAACAGAATCTGGATGCATGCCATTTAATCAGAACTTAATTAACATGTTTGTGGATGAGGCTCATGCTTCATAGAAACCTTCTGATCAGAGTTAGACAATAAATGACAATCCTTCACCAACATTTCCCATATTTTAAGAGGTTGTTTCCATTGTAATCAGATTGGTGGGGTGGGGATCTCAAAAGATTGGATGCATTCCCAAGAATGAAGTTCCTCGAATATTGTTTCCCTTGATGGCTATTTGAGGCACTGGGAGACTCACAAAGTCATCTAAAATAAAACATTCTATACCTGAATTAATGAAGAAGGGGTAGTGGCAAGCCAGAGGACTTACAAAGGACTACATTCCAGGTCTCGACTTCATTGATCCCTTCTTTGGGTACCTAAGGGCAGAACTCTTACTAGTTCCAGTTCATCCTCCAGATCTACTGCAAAGAGGTAGGCAGGCACTTCTAAAGATCAAAAATGTTGCCAAGTTATGCAATGCATTGGCCGTTCTATCGACCATTAGGTATTATGCAGCTGGCTGTGTAGGTTATGTGAAGATTTTTGATCTCATATACAAAAAAAAAAAAAAAAAAAATGGAAAACCTCAACTCGCTGTCCTGCTCTTCCATGGTTGCATACAGATTCTTGGATCAAGTGTTCCAGAGATTTGCTTCAAGAAGATATTGCTGATCAATCTGAAAAACAACTAGATAATCTTCATTTTCTGCAGTTCACCTCAAGGTCCACTAATTATGCTAAAGGAGTGATAATAATTCACGAGGATTGAAGCCGCAGTTTCTAGTGACCTTCAAAGGTTGAGTGGGCATGAAGCAATGACTCTAAAAGTCCTAAAACCAGAATAGGGGACTCATCTGATCATACTATCATGAATATGAGATGGAATTCCTAAAAAAATAGCTCTGATGAAGATCATGTTGGGCTTTCTGGAGCCTAGTTTTGTTTTATCCAGTTTGATGACCCGACCAGAATAATATTGCATGGCTTTTTAATGGGAGATTTATTGAGGTCTGTTGGGCCCGTTTAGCCCATTGTGGAACCACCTTTTGTAATTAGGGTTTTTTAGTGTGGTGGGGTTGTCGTGTTATATATATAGAGAATATTGTAGCCGTCAGGTTGTACTATGTATTCTTCCCTGATAATAGTGATATCCCTGCAACTCCGTGGATGTAGGCAAATTGCCGAACCATGTAAATACTGTCTTGTGCGTGTGATTGTTTTTCTTTGGCGTGTGTTTTCTCTAATTTTTGTTTCTCACGGGTTGGGAATTTGGTTTAATTCCCTACAACTGGTATCAGAGCTTGGGTTGAAGATTTTTGGAAGAGCAAAAGATCACAAAGCACACAAGATGAAAACAAAAGGAATTTTCACTGAATGTGGAGTCGATTGCTCTTTCGTGGTGATATGATACAAAAAGGTTCATGTCATGGAGAGATTGAAGATTAACTTCATGGAATTTGGTCCAAGGTGGAGATTGTTAGGAAGTGTCTCAAATTCCTAATTAGTACAAATTCCTTTTTGTAAAGAATATTATATAGAATATTTATAGGTTGATATATTATTGTAATATTAGACTTCATTATAGAATAAGGAAGGTTGTTGGAAATATCTCTATAATTCTAGGTCATGAGGGGAAAAAGTTATGAGATGGAGATGAGTCTGTAGAGACTATACAAGGTGGATAGAGATGTGAGGAAGAACAGGAGGTACCCGGTGGAGCGAGATGGCTCGTAGTAAGGTATGGATACAAAGAGTAGGGAAACATGGGATGTTTCGGGAACCCAATAGTTGTATCTGGTTCTGTCCTCTGTAATATTCTTGATTACTACTCAAAAAGTGCTATTTGATAGCTTGTAATTAACTCTTTTAAACACTTTTGAGTAGTAGTTATTGCCTTTTAACCCAATTAACATGTTAAGGACCCTTGCAATCAATTCTAATCAAATTGTGTTAAGTTTTGGTGTTTTGATAGCTTTTTGATCACCAAAGCAATCCGAGATTAAGGAGAGTTATTTGGAATCCATGGCAAAGCAATCGAAAGCTCAGAAACATGAAGAACCGAAGCTTTGAAGTCCTTTGCCATAAGCAAATCCGGAATGCAAGGAGGGGAAGCAAAGAGAAATCTGCCATGAAGCATTCTTGATGACAGTCATGTCAGCCACTTTTTGAGCACTTCCTGAAGTCCAATTTATGCATGCTATATGTCATTTTAAAGCTTAGGAAGTTAAAAATCCAATGCTTCAAACAATGCGCAATTCGGAGTTGAAATGAAGGAGTTACAGCCATTGGAAGCCGATCACTCCAAGCTGAAGGAAGAATTTTGCACAAGATTGCGAAATCACCCTTTTGTTGCGAAATGATTTCGCAGCCTTTTTGCACAGTGTTCTCCTGAAGTTTCCCGATATGTGTGACCGACACTTGGAGATATTTTTCTTTAGATTTTTTGTTGTTTAAATCCCCATTTTCTCTTTGTAACCCACCAATTATAGGATTCCTTAGTTATTAAGTTTGGAAAATGGGTGAATAACCTCAGATATTTTGTTTTGTAATTTTCTTTATATATAATTACTACTCAAAAAGTGCTATTTGATAGCTTGTAAATAATCCTTTTAAACACTTTTGAGTAGTAGTTATTGCCATTTAACCCAATTAACATGTTAAGGACCCTTGCAATCAATTCTAATCAAATTGTCTTAAGTTTTGGTGTTTTGATAGATTTTTGATCACCAAAGCAATATGAGATTAAGGAGAGTTATTTGGAATCCTTGGAAAAGAAATGGAAAGAGCATAAGCATGAAGAATCAAAGCTTTGAAGTCCTTTGCCATAAGCAAATCCGGAATGCAAGGAGGGGAAGCAAAGAGAAATCTGCCATGAAGCATTCTTGATGATAGTCGTGTCAGCTACTTTTGGAGTACTTCCCGAAGTCCAATTTATGCATGCTATATTTCATTTTAAATCTTAGGAAGTCAACAATCCAATGCTTCAAACGGTATGCAATTCGGAGTTGAAATGAAGGAGTTACATCCATTGGAAGTCGATCACTCCAAGCTGAAAGAAGAATTTTACAAAGTCTTGCGAAATCACCCTTTTGTTGCGGAATGATTTCGCAGCCTTTTTGCACAGTGCTATGGAATTCCTCTTAAAGTTTCATGACGCGATGGAAGCCAAACACCACAAGATGGAAGCCAACTTCGCAGCGCTGCGGAATTAGCCATTTGCTGTGAAGTGATTTCGCAGCCCTTTTTGTGCATCTACGAAATCTCGCAGACCTCGTTTTCACCTGCGAAATGGTCGTTAGTGCTTCCCGATATTTGTAACCGACACTTGGAGATATTTTTCTTCAGATTTTTGTTGTCTAAATCCCCAAATTCTCCTTGTATCCCACCAATTATAGGATTCCTTAGCTTTTAAGTTAGGAAAATGGTTAAATATCCATGTAATAGCTATTAATGTAATTTTGATATAAATAGAGCCTGAGGAGCCTGTTCTGAGGGTGATGAACCTTTTGTAAAAGTTTGAAAGAAAGTAAAATACAAAGCTTGAGCTATGCCTTACCTTCTCACTTTGATTGTATTTTTCATTTACTAAGTTATGCACTCTCTGAGGAGCTTTCCCCAGAGGATGAGTAACTAAACCTTTAGTTCCTTGGAGTTAAGGTTGCCGGGAAAGGTTCCAAGTGCAAGAATTAGTAGCTTTGTGGTTTCAGCTATGAATGAAGAGAAAGTCTGTCCCGTGAATGGTTTCTATATTTTTAGTTAACTTAAAACGCCTTAGAGTCACCTGGGCCAACACTTGGTAAGGCAAGTGATCTCTATCCATGGAGATGCACTAGTTTACCCCTTGCGAGCCTCTGGGAGGTGACTTGAAGGTAGGATTTTCTAGAATAGCTAACACTTGGTAATCTTTTAGACTCCAAGGAGACATCCATTAGTTATCTCTTGCGAGATTTTGACGGGTAATCCAAGGTTAAAGATCACCTCGAATGGTAAAGGCTAAGTGAGAGGCTCGAACCATTGCGAGTTGTATCAGTGAGAGAGATTTAGAGCTGAAATCCAATTGAGGGATGCATCTGTACAAGCACCTGTTAAAGAATTGACTTTATGTTAATTCTCTAATGAGAGGAAATGAACCAACTGACCGGAGCTATGCTTTTGCATGAGGAACCTCCCTTGTAAACCTGAATCTCCAAGGAATGTTTTTCTTCTTAAGTAATTTCCATCACTTGCTGTGTTGTTAATCTAAGTCCAAACATTTTTCAACCAAACTTTGTGTTTTATTTCTTAAGCTAATCTTGAAATGAAACAGCACCAATTCACTTTGAATTGGTATCATTTTCAGTTTGGAAACCCTTCCCAGTGAACGATCCTAGAGCCACTATGCTATAGTAGCTTTTTCTTTGCTACCCTAGTTCATGGTGTAATAGGTTATAAATTTTGTTGATTACTCCCTCAATCAAGGAGCATCAGCTGGACACGAATCAGCTGAGACACCAATTAGGTATGAATCAATATATAGCTCTCGGGAGCTTGTTCTAAAGAGAGCATCCTTTGTACAAATTTGCAAGGAAGTAAAATACAGAGCACTTGCTCTGTTTCTTCTTCATATTTTTGTTTTCTCGTTCTTTTCATTTCTAGCCAACCAAACTCTGAGGATTTTTCCTCAGAGGATGAGAGGCTAGGCTCTTCGTATCTTGGAGTGAGGAAAGCCGGGTAAGTTTCCACATGCATAAATTGGAAGTTTTGTTGTTTTAGTTTTTAATGAAGAGAAAGTGTGACCCGTTAATGGTTTTTATCTTTTTAGTTAACTTAAAACGTCTTTAAATCACCTGGGCCAACACTTGGTAAGGCAAATGATCTCCGTCCATGGAGATTCACTAGTTTACCCCTTGCGAGCCTCTGGGAGGTGACTTGAAGGTAGGATTTTCTAGAATTGCCAACACTTGGTAAGCTTTTGGACTCCAAGGAGACATCCATTAGTTATCTCTTGCGAGCTTTTGACGGGTAATCCAAGGTTAAAGATCACCTTGAATGGCAAGTGCTGGGTGAGAGGTACGAGCCATTGCAAGGTGCATCAGTGAGAGGGATTTAGTGTTTGAACCCATTAATGGGAAGCATCTGTACAACACCGGTTGGAGAAGGAACTATATGTTAATTCTCTAATGCGAGGAAAAGAAACAAGTGACCGGAACTCCCTTTTTGTATGAGGAATCTGAGCCTAGTGATCTGAAACTCCAAGAAACACTTTTCTTTGTAAGTAAAATCAGTTACTATTTTTGGTTAGTTTAAAACCGAACCTTTTTCATTCAAACATCTTTATGTTTTCTTTTAAAGCTAACCTTGAAATGAAAAGGCACCAATTCAGCTTTGAATTAATATCATTTGTGAAGTGAAAACCCATCCCAGTGAACGATCCTAGAGCCACTATGCTATAGTAGCTTTGTCTTTGCTACCCTAGTATATGGTGTAATAGGTTATAAATTTTGTTGATTACTCCCTCAATCGAGGAGCACCAGCTAGACACGAATCAGTTGAGACACTAATTAGGCATGAATCAAATGGCGCGGTTGCCGGGGATGGTGCCACTTTGCAGTGATATGATCTTTTGAGAACACTTGTGATCTTCATCACAAGTTTGGTGATTTTTCTTTTCTTTTACTAACTTTTTTTAATTGTTCTTTTTCTTTATTTGTGTTTTAGTTAACCTTTCAGCTAGTTTTAGTTAGTCTTAATTTTTTGAATTGTTTTTCTTTTGTTTTCTTTTGTTTTCTCTGTTTTGAATTCACAAATTGCTAGTTGTGTATCATATTGAATATGAGATAGTAGAGGAAGCCATGAACTTCATCAATTATGTGGCTGAATTTTCAAGAGAATGGGGTGAACCAAATGCTAGAGATATGGGAAGAATGACGTCTCAACCTAAAGCTAAGGGTGTGATGTATATTTTGAATGACGGCATGGACATGAAGGCAAAGATTGCAGCTATGGAAAGGAGATTGGAAGAGCTGGAAATGAACCAGATGCAAGAAGTGCAAGCCATCTCTCAGACACCATTGCAAGCTATGCCTTGTGTCATTTGTCTATCTTATGAGCACTTGGTGAAGGAGTGTCCTACCATTCAAGTGGCGAGGGAAATGTTTGGTGATTGCAACACCAACAATTCCAATTGGAGGAAACATCCAAAGTTCTCTTGGAAACCACAGCCACCTCAGTACCAACAACCTGCTCAAGCACCTCAGCAAGCCTCAAACCTTGAACAAGCTATGATGAATCTTAACAAGGTCATGGAAGACTTTGTTGAAGCTAAAAAATCCATCAATGCTCAGCTCAGTCAAAGAATTGACAGTGTAGAGAGTTCATTGAACAAAAAGATGGATGAAGTGCAACATGATCTATCTCAGAAGATAGATAATCTCCAAGATTCAATCTCAAGGTTTTCCAACCTCAACAAAGTGCAAGATAAAGAAAACTTTCCTTCCAAACCTTATCAAAATTCCAAGGGCATCCATGAAATGGAGGCTCAAAAGGGAGAATCTTCAAAGGTAAAGGAAGTTAAAACGGTTATCACTTTGAGTGGTAAAGAGGTTGATCTGCCCACATGCAAGTTATAGCATAAGGTAGAGAGTGAAACAGAGAAAGAAAAGAAGGAGGAAATCAAAGGAAAGAGAAAGGGGAAAAGTACAGAGAAAGATGGTTATGATGTTAATGAACAAAGAGAACCATAGAGGATAGTCATCAAGGAAAAATTGATGAAGAAGCATATGCCTCCACTTTTCCTCCAAGCTTTGTATGAGAAAATCATACAAACCAAGTCTCAAGTGAGGGATGCAAACTTCATATGGGATCCTGGCAAGCTAAATCAGGATCAAATTTTTTGATGGACTTAGTCTTTCTTAAGACTAACTAGTCCATAGCTTTTTGTTTTATTTTTTTTTTACTTGTTTTAATTTTGATTTCAATGCTTTAATTTTGATTTAAATGCTTTAATTCTACTTTGTTTTGATGTAATATAGGTTTTTGGATGATCAAAATCAGGAGGACTTGCAAAGAAATTGAAAGGAAGTCTTTCGGAGCGAAAAAAGGGCAAAAACAGGGCAAAAACAAGGTAAAAACAAGGGTCTGCGAGATTTCGCAGCCTCTGCGAAAACGGCCATCTGTTGCGAAATCATTTCGCAACACATTTGACTCCTCTGCGAAAATTTTCGCAGCTGCGAATCCAAGAATGGCACACGAGTGCCACTTCGCAGCACAGGAACCCCCATTTCGCAGTTGCGAAAGCGGCTGCGAAGCTCCAAAGCATGAAATCCTCCATTTCGCAGCCAAAGCTCCATTTGGAAGGGTGTTTCGCAACTGCGAAGCCAACTTTTGGCACATGAGTGCCATTTTGCAGCACAGTACCCTCATTTCGCAGCTGCGAAAATGGCTGCGAAACCCAATAAATAAATAAATTTCCTTTTCATTTTTCGCAGCCAAAGCCCCATTCCGTAGGGAGTTTCGCAGCTGCGAAACCAACTTTTGGCACACGAGTGCCATTTTTGCAGCACAGTGACCCTTATTTCGCAGCTGCGAAACGGCTGGGAAGCATAAAAACTCCCAATTTCACAGCCAAAGCCCCATTTCGCAGGGTGTTTTGTAGCTGCGAAATGGCTGTGAACGTAAAAACTTCCAATTTCGCAGCCAAAGCTCCATTTCGCAGGGTATTTCGAAGCTGCGAAACCACTTTTTGGCACACAAGTACCATTTGGAAGCCCCGTACACTCATTTTGCAGCTGCGAAATGAGCTGCGAAATCACTTTTGGGCTGCGAAATCACTTTTGAGCTTCGAAATGGCTGCGAAATCATCTCCAACTTCAAAATGGCTACGAAATCACCTCAAAGCTTCGAAATGGCCTTCAAATTGTGAAATTGACTTGCAAAATGGAGGGAAGTTTGCAAAAACACCTTGCAAAGCCAAGGGAAGTTGCTAAAATGCCAACAGAGCCCCACGCACCAGCTGAGTACCCTCTGGAACTCATGAACAGCCACCTCTCCATTTCAGCCATGGCCAAGACTAGAGGAAAGCCCCGCGCACCCCTGAGATCACACACACAAAGCCTCTCATTCCATTTCTTACCTCCTTAAACCATCAAAGCCCATAGCTCCAGCTGAGGAGACTATGCCACCTAAGGAGACTACCAAAGCAGAGGTTGAAGTTCTGATCCAACCCACTCAAGAGGCCACCACAGATGCATCAGCTCCATAGGACCTTACCATTACTTGATCATCTCTTTACTTTTTGTCTTTATATTAGCATACATAATTCCATGTTTTGATGTCTTATATTCTGGGATTGGATGTATTACTAATGATGCATCATATATAGACATCAATTCTTGTTTAAACTTGGCATTTTTCTATTTCCTCTACTCGCTAATTCTTTTGTTTTTTTTTAAACATGTGGTTTCTCCTATACGACTCAGACTCCATGTCACTCAAGAGGTACCACTTCCTCCCTATTTTTTTAATCGTTTTTGTCACATTGAGGACAATGTTCAGCTTGGTTGGGGGGAGAGTTGAGGAAGTAAGTATTGCTATTAATGCTAAGTTATTTTGGTAATTTAGTTGTTTTTTGCTTAATTTTAAATTTTTTTAAAGTTTTTTATTCTACTCTCCATGGTTATTAAGGAAAAATTTTCAAAATGAAAAGGGAGAAATTGAATTTTTGTCTTTTTACTTGACTTAGATTTTGTATTATGCTTATTAAAGTTGATGAATTGTTGAAACTTCTATTGAAGTCAACCTTAGTTCTTCCACTTTAAGCTATTCACACACTGTGCACAATAGGTTCCGATTATAAGATGAAAAACTATTTCCCTCTTGACTTAGGAAATTTTTAGACTTGGTACCTTTGACCTCATTTAATAGTGTTGGGACACCTTGTAAAAGGCCAATGAGTCTTTGAAAAAAAAAAAAGAAAGAAAAATGTTTGCTTGCCTTGAAACCCGAGCAAGGTCTGAGGGGTATATGGTGAAAATCTTTAAAACCTGGTGCCCTAAGCCTTCATTGGTTGGGAGTCACCGACCTCAATGCTCGTTACATGGGTTAATATGTGGAGTTTAACATATTGTAGGTGCTTGGGTATTAAAAATTCATTCTCAAAAGTCCGGGGTGAAATCCGAGGAGTTAGTGGTTGAAAAATCCTTAAAGCTTGATGCCCTAAACCTTGATTGGTTGGGAGTCATCGATGGACCCCTGTTACATGGACAATTTAGAAAAGAATGCCTTTAAGCTTTCCACTCCTACAAGAAAAAATTGTGAAAGAAAAGAGGTGTGTTCTTAGCCTATTGGAGGTTGATTAGTTTGCTAAGCTTTGAAAAGAACTAGGTTGAGGGGAGAGATTAGTTTGACATACTATATCCGGAAACTAATAAATAACACATAGATTTTTGTGGAAGAGTAAGGGTGGGACCTTTGGGAGTGGAAATTATTTTGAAGCTTAAATTTGCATAATGCCTTCTCTTTAAGAATTGTGATTAGACAAGTTATTTGATAGCTCCTATTGAAGTTTGAGTTTTATTTCTTTAATGTTCCATGTGAGAGTTAGATCATCATGCCACTTGAAAATTGTTTTTTGATCAGCATGATGTTGTAAATTATAGTATTGTTTATTTTTATTTTTCTCTCCTTCATTGCTAAGGGACTAGCAATATGTCGGTTGGGGGGAGTGATTACTACTCAAAAAGTGCTATTTGATAGCTTGTAATTAACTCTTTTAAACACTTTTGAGTAGTAGTTATTGCCTTTGAACCCAATTAACATGTTAAGGATCCTTGCCATCAATTCTAATCAAATTGTGTTAAGTTTTGGTGTTTTGATAGCTTTTTTATCACCAAAGCAATCCGAGATTGAGGAGAGTTATTTGGAATCCATGGCAAAGTAATGGAAAGCTCAGAAACATGAAGAACTAAAGCTTTGAAGTCCTTTTCCATAAGCAAATCCGGAATGCAAGGAGGGGAAGCAAAGAGAAATCTGCCATGAAGCATTCTTGATGATAGTCATGTCAGCCACTTTTGGAGCAATTACTGAAGTCCAATTTATGCATGCTATATGTCATTTTAAAGCTTAGGAAGTTGACAATCCAATGCTTCAAACAGTGCGCAATTCGGAGTTGAAATGAAGGAGTTACAGCCATTGGAAGCTGATCACTCCAAGCTGAAGGAAGAATTTTGCACAACATTGCGAAATCACCCTTTTGTTGCGAAATGATTTCGCAGCCTTTTTGCACAGTGTTCTCCTAAAGCTTCCCGATATGTGCGACCGACACTTGGAGATATTTTTCTTTAGATTTTTTGTTGTTTAAATCCCCATTTTCTCCTTGTAACCCACCAATTATAGGATTCCTTAGTTCTTAAGTTTGGAAAAGGGGTGAATAACCTCAGATATTTTGTTTTGTAATTTTCTTTATATATAGCTCTCGGGAGCTTGTTCTAAAGAGAGCATCCTTTGTAAAAATTTGCAAGGAAGTAAAATACAGAGCACTTGCTCTGTTTCTTCTTCATATTTTTGTTTTCTCGTTCTTTTCATTTCTAGCCAACCAAACTCTGAGGATTTTTCCTCAGAGGATGAGAGGCTAGGCTCTTCGTTTCTTGGAGTGAGGAAAGCCGGGTAAGTTTCCACATGCATAAATTGGAAGTTTTGTTGTTTTAGTTTTTAATGAAGAGAAAGTGTGACCCATTAATGGTTTTTATCTTTTTAGTTAACTTAAAACGTCTTTAAATCACCTAGGCCAACACTTGGTAAGGCAAGTGATCTCCATCCATGGAGATTCACTAGTTTACCATTTGCGAGCCTCTGGGAGGTGACTTGAAGGTAGGATTTTCTAGAATTGCCAACACTTGGTAAGCTTTTGGACTCCAAGGAGACATCCATTAGTTATCTCTTGCGAGCTTTTGACGGGTAATCCAAGGTTAAAGATCACCTTGAATGGCAAGTGCTGGGTGAGAGGTACGAGCCATTGCAAGGTGCATCAGTGAGAGGGATTTAGTGTTTGAACCCATTAATGGGAAGCATCTATACAACACCGGTTGGAGAAGGAACTATATGTTAATTCTCTAATGCGAGGAAAAGAAACAAGTGACCGGAACTCCCTTTTTGTATGAGGAATCTGAGCCTAGTGATCTGAAACTCCAAGAAACACTTTTCTTTGTAAGTAAAATCAGTTACTATTTTTGGTTAGTTTAAAACCGAACCTTTTTCATTCAAACATCTTTATGTTTTCTTTTAAAGCTAACCTTGAAATGAAAAGGCACCAATTCAGCTTTGAATTAATATCATTTGTGAAGTGAAAACCCATCCCAGTGAATGATCCTAGAGCCACTATGCTATAGTAGCTTTGTCTTTGCTACCCTAGTATATGGTGTAATAGGTTATAAATTTTGTTGATTACTCCATCAATCAAGGAGCACCAGCTAGACACGAATCAGCTGAGACACCAATTAGGCATGAATCAAGTCTCTATTGTATAGTGGAATCATTATCTCTCATCCGTGGACGTAGGCATGGTTGGCCGAACCATGTTAAAACCTCGTGTACCGTATGTAGTGCCAACAAAAGCTTTGATGCCAACAATGTTAGTTCAAGAACACAAAGATAAAACAATCACACAATACCAGTTGTAGTGCTAACAAAATCTTTGATGCCAACAATGTTAGTTCAAGAACACAAAGATAAAACAATCACACATACGGTACACGAGGTTTTAACGTGGTTCAGCCAACCACGCCTACGTCCACGGATGAGAGATAATGATTCCACTATACAATATAGAATATTACAGAGGACATAACCAGATACAACTATTGGGTTCCTGAAACATCCCATGTTTCCCCACTCTTTGTATCCATACCTTACTACGAGCCATCTCGCTCCACCGGGTACCTCCCGTTCTTTCTCACATCTCTATCCACCTTGTATAGTCTCTACAAGCCCATCTCCATCTCATAAATTTTTCCCCTCATGACCTAGAATTATAGAGATATTTCCAACAACCTTCCTTATTCTATAAGGAAGTCTAATATTACAATAATATATCAACCTAGAAATATTCTATATAATATTCTTTACAAAAAGGAATTTTTACTAATTAGGAATTTGAGACACTTCCTAACAGATCAAATCAAAATAGGGGAAAATCTGCAGGTTCGATGTGTAAACGGTTAAGAAAAGGTTCATCTTTCAGCTTCCGAACGGTCAAAATTATACAATGATGATTTCTTTTTTCTTAAACACATGCAAGAACAATATGAATTCAAGAACTATAGAGTTGAAGCTTAAACTTCTGGATTATGATCTTTAGAAAGAATTTCAGACTTTTCTTTGTTGAAATCATGATAACTTGTTGAGAAGCAACTTGGGATGCACTTTTTTTTTTCGCTACTAAGACTGGTCAGCATGTCCACTTGAAGTCAACATCAAGTTATTGAAGTGAGGAGTTCAGATCACAGCATGGACTTGTTGACTAAGCTGCCTCTCTAATCCCCATGTATCAATAATTCCGAAAATGTAGAGTCACAACTTCTGAAGCAATCTGCAGGGGTAAACCAATCATTGAAATCAGGCATAACAGAGGACTCTATCTTCATTCTCAGGAAAACTTTACTGGCTATAGTGAAACTGAATATTCCTAACCATCCATGTCATTAAAGTTGAGACAAACATGAATGTGACACAGAGAAATCCAAGCAGGAGGCCAAGAACACTGTTATTTGGAGACGCATAGCAATTCAATACATATAGTAGATATCCTTGATGAGTCTCCTGTGTTTCATCCAACTATGATCAATTCAGAAACTTCTCTATAGGTAACTAAAAAATGGACAGAAAAATACAAATGTCATCATCTTCATCAGTACAAGCCCCAGAAGCAGTTTGCTAGAAGTGTACTCAAGCTCCATGTGCAGACTCATAAGTTGCAGCTGTGTCTTTGATCGAATCAGTAGGCCGCTCTCCCTCAAGATTCGAACCAGATAAAGGCAACTGGAGTTAGGATTGGTTGCACTTTAACTTCTTCATGGCTTATACACTTGGAATTGCAGATGATATGCATCCCGCCATTGACTATATATCGTTATCCAAATGATCATATCGAAAGTATCACTACAAAATACACCAAAATTTTCAAAACGAAAGTTATTCAAGAAAAGATGTCAAACTGACTCGAGAATTTATTGAAGATCTCAGAGATGAGAGGTTTGCTGAATCCAAAAAAAGATGGTAAGCAACTTGATGCCGATGTTCACCTCAAGCACATCTGCGATGGTCATGCTGCTACATATGTGGTGATCTTGATGAAGGACAGTGAGTCCATTGATGAGAAACCCTTTTATAACTTCCCAGAATGTTTGGGAAGCATCCCTGTAGTTTAAATGAACTTCCTGAGAAGTACTTGTGTAACTTGCTAACTTGGCTGCCTGAGTTGAACCACTGTGATATCAGTGGGAGAAAAAAACAACAAATGCTTAATGAAGAGGTTGTACCCCGAGAGTTCAGAACTGGAGGTTATGAGTGATGTTGTTCGAGATTTACAATCAGAAAGGCTTCCTATATGACTAGAATGCAGAGGATGATTGGTTTGGGACTGAAAATAAGATTTTTTTTTTTTTTTTTTTGTGGGGGCTACCATCATTGATTTGTATGCCAAATGTGGGATAATGATCAAGCTATGAAGAAATTTTTGTGAATGCCAATCTGCAATGTAGTTTCCTGGACTACCATCATTTTTGGTTTTGTTCAGAAAGATGATGACACCAATTATTAAATGATCTATGCAATGAAAGAGGTAACAATAGGGATGGTGATATTTGTCATGACAAGGGTTTTGAAGGTCATGATTCATGCTTCAAATGCTCAGAAGTATATGATAGTTTTGAAGTGAACCAGAAGTCATTGCCAAGGAGAAAAGGTAAAGGCATCAGAGTTGGGCATGCAGGTGGTAAAAGCTTATTTCAAACCATCTATGTTATTATTAGTTCTCTGTTAATTCACGTTCCATTTCATATTTTCAAAGAGCAAGTGCACGTGGCTACCTTATTAGAAAGCACTTTACAGCGGCGTTTTACCCTAGTGTAGAGACTGGTACAAGAAAGTTGCTTTGATGCTCCTTTAGAATCTTGTCTAAAAGAATCTTCAAGCGACCCTTTGGTCTCAGAGTTCCCATTGCAGTCAGCTGAAAAGAAATTAGAGAGTCCTAAACCAGCGGTAAACTCACCAGAGCCAAGTTCAACTTAGAGAGGCCTAATCACGGCTTATTGATTTCAGAGGAAGAAATGGTTTGAATCTATTCTTGCCTATACAAACTATTGAAGATATGACCTCAAGACACACTCTTACATCCTTACAAAGAGAATTGATCCAACCATTGGACCACTTAACATTGGAACTCACTTTAAAAGAAATAAGATTTAAAACACTTGCCAAAATTCAGAAGGGGCATCACACACATACAGCTTAGAGACGTTGCAACAGTCTGCGTATTCATTCGAAAAGCTACATCAGTGAACTTCCCCATGTGAGTTAAAGATGATCAGTTAGTACTACTGAAGAGGGGTAAAATATAGAGCTCATGATGAGCGGGACAACACAAGAACTAAATTATATAAGAATCTAGAAGTGAGCTCTGATAAAATAGATGAATCAGATGAACTTTTGAGCAAAGACTTGAAATTCCATAATGAGTGGCAGTAAGGGAATCAGATTTAGAACCAGGCCTTAATTGCTTCGCCACAATTTCCTCCTAGCAATGCAAGTTGTGATCTTGAGAAGCCAAAGTTGGGTTGGAATGCCTTTGCTAATAAAATTATATACCCCAAACCAAGTGAGCACGGACTCTAAAATGAATATTGTCAGTTCTCCTTCAGTCATACCAACAATCTACAATGGTCTTTTCATGCAAGTATCAACAGCTGAATCACTAGCACCTTTATACTCTCGGACTCTACTTCTAGCATGGCTATCTTGCTCCACACACCTCCTCCTCTCTCTACCTCTTTGATTGGAAATTTATTATTTTAAATTGAATTTTTTAATCCTTTTACAACTAAGCATTTCCAGCTATGAAAAATCCATTTTTAGAGCCCTTCTAGTCACTAAAACCCAGATTTTAATAAATTTGATGCCACTTTTCTCCAGGCATGCATTTTCACTATCTTATTTTATTCTCAACTATTTTCACGGTTTTCTCAATTTTCAACAAGCATGAACAAACTTCACGATTCCAAACAATGGAATTCGTAGAATAAATTCATGCAAAATTAATTAGGGCCTTGGAGGGGGGGCCCGACATTCATGACATTTTCTTCGATATTGTTTGCTTGATATCTGATTGATTTTCGATTCCTCTTGATGATATACATGAATTTGTTTCGTATTTATTGTTGAGCTTCCCTTGCTTTCCATAGACTATGGATGCTCGCTAATCAGGTATGCTTTTTCTACCCTCCAATTCTAAAATTCTATGAATGTAAATGTTATCGTGAGCCATGTTTGATGCCATACTTGATTGTCTTGATGCTTGTTTGATCATCCTTGATAGAATGCATGTCGTGGGTCATATATCTGAATTAACCATTGATGTTTTATGATAGCGCTTGAGAAGTGATTCAGGTACATACCCTAACTCTCCTTTATCGTGGTTGATCTCCTTATTTAGCATGCCATTTTCTGAAATCACCTAGCTTACTTAGGTATCTACAATTAATCAATTAATTTCCAACTTTCCCTCAATTTAGTCAGTAAAGACCTTTATAGGGCTTAGAGGGGTGCTACCTCCTAGAGGTACCTTCTGATTACTACCCAAAAAGTGCTATTTTGCGCCTTTAATTCATTATGTTTTAAGCACTTTTGTGTAGTAGTTCTCCATCTTTATTCCAATTGGCATGTTAAGGATCTAGCAATGACTTTTAATCATATTTGTGGCTAGTTTTAGTGTTTTGACAGCTTTTTGGATCATTAAGACAAGCCAAGCAAAGGAGAGAAGCAAAGAGAAGCAAAGAGGAAAACAGAGGACAGCAGCTGCAGTCTTCCTTCGCACTTTTGGAGCACTTCATGAAGTCCATTTTCTACATTCTATTTACCATTTCAAAGCTCAGGAAGTCAAGAATCCAACGCTTCAAACCGTGTACAATTTGGAGCTGAAATGAGGAAGATATGGCCTTCGGAAGACAACTGCTCCAAGCATGTGCGAATTTCGCACAACAGCCCAAGCTTGTGCGAAATTCGCACAACACCTTCCCCTTGTGCGAAATTTGCACCAGCCCATGCGTCTTTGGTGCGAAATCTCCTCTGTTTTTCCGACTCCACATGAGATCTTTTCTTATGTATTTTTTATGTAAATTCCTTTCTTATCCCTGTAATTAGCCAAACACAGGCTTTGCTTTGTAAAGACTATAAGAGGGGTGGAAATCATCTCTTGAACGTGTTTTATGTTTTACACTTAGTGAAATACAGGCTCTCGTGTTTTCCTTTTCTCTCTACTATTTTCTTTTTCTTGGAAGCCAAACAACCTCTGAGGATGTTTTCCTAGAGGATGAGAGGCTAAACTTTTGGTTTCTTGGAATGGAGGAAGCTAGGTGAAAAGTCCAGATGCAAAGGTGGAAAACTCTCGTGCATTAAATACAGGTAGTTGGAGTTCATAAATGGCTTTTAAATCCAAAGTTTTGCTTTAAATCCCTTAGACTCACTTTTGATTCATGCCCAATTGGTGTTCCAATTGATTCCAACTCAATTGATGTGCTTTGATCTCAATCCTCAGACGAGAGTAATCAACAAAATTTATAAACCTATTTCACCATATACCGGGGTAGCATTTAGCTAGCATAGTATAGTGGCTCTAGGATCGTCCACAGAGATGGGTTTTCACTTCGCAATTGATATTAGTTCAAAAACTGAATTGGTGTTTTTTCTTTTCTTTGTTAGCACTAAAAGAAAACATAAAGATGTTTGAATGAAAAAGGTTTGGTTTTAAACTAACCAAAAATAGTAATTGATTTTACTACAAAGAAAAGTCTTTCTTGGAGTTTAGATCACTCAGCTCAGATTCCTTGTACAAAAAGGAAAGTTTCAATCACTTGTTTCTTTTCCTCGCATTACAGAATTAACATATAGTTAATTCTCTAACCGGTGTGGTACAGATGCTTCCCTTTAATGGGTTCAAACACTAAATCCCTCTCACTGATGCAACTTGCAATGGCTCGTGCCTCTCACCTAGCACTTGCCATTCAAAGTGATCTTTAACCTTGGATTACCCTTCACAAGCTCGCAAGAGATAACTAATGGATGTCTCCTTGGAGTCCAAAAGCTTACCAAGTGTTGGCAATTCTAGAAAATCCTACCTTCAAACCACCTTCCAAAAGCTCGCAAGAGGTAAATCAGTGCATCTGCATGGATGGAGATCACTTGCCTTACCAAGTGTTGGCTCAAGTGATTTAAAGGCGTTTTAAGTTAACTAAAAAGATAAAAACCATTAACGGGTCACAGTTTCTCTTCATTAAAAACTAAAACAACAAAACTTCCAATTTATGCATGTGGAAACTTACCCGGCTTTCTTCACTCCAAGAGACAAAGAGCCTAGCCTCTCATCCTCTGAGGATAAATCCTTAGAGTTTGATTGACTAGAAAGAAAACTAACGAGAAAACAAAAATATGAAGAAGAAACAGAGCAAGTGCTCTGTTCGTCGATTTCACATATATTATATATCTATATATCTATCTATATATTTTACAATGGATGCAAGGGAATATATATAGAGAAGTTTTTCCAACCTTCCTAGCTAAGAAATCTTATGGTTGGTGGATTACAAAGAGAAGAATGGAAATTTATACAAAAATATCTGAAGAAAAGATCTAAAAGAGTCGGTGCACAAATATCCCAGTTCGCATGTAGATTTCGCATGTTGCATGGTGACTTGCGAAAATCTCGCAAGTTGATTTCGCAACTTGGAATCCATTTTCGCACGTTGAGCTCCAAGTTCGCAAGTTACAAAATCACTTTCGCAAGTTGGGCTTCTCTGTGACTGTGCGGCTGTATTCCATTTCCATTTCGCAAGGTAGGCTTTAATTTCGCACGTTGGAGTTCCAAATTCGCAAGATGCGAATTTGTCCTTCAGCTGGATGCAGTTGTCTTGCAAAGCCCATATCTTCCTCCTTTCAGTTCCAATTCGTACACCGTTTGAAGCGTTGGATTCTTAACTTCCTGAGCTTTGAAATGGTATATAGAATGTAGAAAATGGACTTTGGGAAGTGCTCCAAAAGTGCGAAAGAAGACTGCAGCTGCTGTCCTCTGTTTTCTTCACTCTGTTTTTCCTCTCTCCGTTGTTCTTTCCTTGCATACTTTGAACGACTTTGGCAAAGGGATATGGAGCTCCAAAGCTTGGTTCTTCATGAATTTGAGCTTCCAAAAGCTTTTCCATGAACCATATACAGATCTCCCTCATTCTTGGATTGCTTTGGTGTAGCTAAAAGCTATCAAAAACACCAAAACTTAACACAATTTGATTAGAAACGATTGCAAGGGTCCTTAACATGTCAATTGAGTTAAAAGGTAATAATTACTACTCAAGAGTGTTTAAAAGAGTTAATTACAAGCTACAAAATAGCACTTTTTGAGTAGTAATCACTCCCCCCAACCGACATATTGCTAGTCCCTTAGCAATGAAGGAGAGAAAAAATAAAAATAAAAGTAATAAATTTACAAAATCATGCTGATCACTCCAAAAAATGTTTAAGTGGCATGACTGATCAAACTCTCACATGGAACATGAAAGAAATAAAACTCAAACTTTAATAGGAGCTATCAAATAATTTGCCTAGTCACAATTCATAAAGAGTAGGCATTATGCAAATTTAAGCTTCAAAATAATTTCCACTCCCAAAGGTCCAATCCTTACTCTTCCACAAAAATTTATGTGTTATTTATTAGTTTCCAGATATAGTATGTCAAACTAATCTCTCCCCTCAACCTAGTTCTTTTCAAAGCTTAGCAAACTAATCAACCTTCAATAGGCTAAGAACGCACCTCTTTTCTTTCACAATTTTTTCTTGTAGGAGTGCAAAGCTTAAAGGCATTCTTTTCTAAATTGTCCATGTAACGGGGGTCCATCGATGACTCCCAACCAATCAAGGTTTAGGGCATCAAGCTTTAAGGATTTTTCAACCACTAACTCCTCGGATTTCACCCCGGACTTTTGAGAATGAATTTTTAATACCCAAACACCTACAATATGTTAAACTCCACCTATTCACCCATGTAACGAGCATTGAGGTCGGTCACTCCCAACCATTGAAGGTTTAGGGCACCAGGTTTTAAAGATTTTCACCATATACCCTCAAACCTTGCTCGGGTTTCAAGGCAAGTAAAATATTTTTCTTTTTTTTCTTTCTTTTTCTTTCTTTTTTTTTTTTTCACAGACTCATTGGCCTTTTTTTAAGGTGTCCCAACACTATTAAAAATGAGGTCAAAGGTACCAAGTCTAAAATTTCCTAAGTAAAGGGGGAAAATAGTTTTCCATCTTATAATCGGAACATAGTGTGCACAGTGTGTGAATAGCTTAAAGTGGAAGAAATAAGGTTGAAATCAATAGGAGTTTAATAATTCATCAACTTTAATAAACATAATACAAACTCTAAGTTTCAAGTAAAAAGACAAAAATTTAATTTCTCCCATTTCATTTTGAAATTTTTTCCTTAATAAACATTGAGAGTATTCAAAAAAACTTTAAAAAATTTTAAAAATTAAGCAAAAAGCAACTAAATTACCAAAATAACTTAGCATTAATAACAAAACTTCCTTCCTCAACTCTCCCCCCAACCAAGTTGAACATTGTCCTCAATGTTTCAAGAGCGATTAAAAAAAATAAAGGGAGGAAGTGGTACCTCCTGAGTGGCATGGAGTCTGAGTCGTATAGGAGAAACCACATGTTTCAAAAAAAAAACAAAAGATTCAGTGAGTAGGGGAAATAGAAAAATGCCAAGTTTAAACAAAAATGATGTCTATATATTAATCTGAGAAAATAGAATATAATATATGATCATGCAATACATCCAATCCCAGAATATAAAACATCAAAACATGGAATTATCTATACTAATATAATAAGTAAATACAAAAATTAAAGAGATGATCAAGTAGTGGTAGGGTCCTGTGGAGATAATGGCTCTGTGGTGGCCTTTTGAGTGGGTTGGGTCAAGACATTGACCTCTGCTCTAGTAGTCTCCTTAGGTGGCGTAGTCTTCTCAACTAGAGCTCTCAGCTGGAGCTATGGGCTGTGATGGTTTAGGGAGGTCAGAAATGGAGTGAGAGGCTTCATGTGTGTGATCCCAGGGTGCACGAGGCTCTCCTCTAGTCTTGGCCATGGCTGAAATGGAGAGAGGTGGTTGTTCTTGATTTCTAGAGAGTTCTCAAATGGTGCACGAGGGTGTTCTCTCCTCTAATGCATGTTCCTGAGGCTTCAAATAGAGATGGAGGGGCGGAATTTGGATGGTCACACATTTAAAAACTCTTTTGGAAGTCGAAATGGCTTTTAGGAATGAAAAACAAAGTCTTGGGTGTTTAAAAATGGGTTTAAAAGACAGTTGGTCATTTTCGCACCATGTTTTGATTTTCGCACTCGAATTCGCACCGTGCGAAATTTTTCGCACCTTGTTTCGCACCGTGCGAAACCATTTCGCTACTTGAGGTGATGGCACTCGTGTGACAAAGGGGTGGTTCACACCGTGCAAAACCATTTCTCACCAGGAACAATAGCCATGCAAATTTGGATTTTGGATTTTCGCAACTTGGATGGATTTTCGCAAGTTGATTCGCCTTTTCGGAAGTTGTTTCGCAAGTTCCCCCACTTTCGGAAGTTGTTTCGCTAAAGAAAAAATTTTTGCAAGTTGTTTCACACTGTGTGAAAAATAAAAATGAACTTGCGAAGTGGCACTCATGTGGCAGCAGGTGGTTTCGCACTGTGCGAAATTTTTCGCACCTTGATTCGCACAGTGCGAAATTTTCGCACTCGAATTCGCACCGTGCGAATTTTTTCTTTCAACTCGGCGCAGTTTTCTTGCAATGACCATAACTTTTTCGTTTCAACTCCAATTTGGACACTGTTTGAAGCGTTAGACTTCTGATTTCCCGAGATTCGAAACGGTATATAGTATGTATAAAATGGACTTGAGGAAGTGCTCCAAATATGTCCCGAAGTGGCAACCAACTATTTTGCAGTCCCTCCTGTAATGATCATTCGAAAACTTACGTTAAATCAAAACTAATTAAAATTAAAACATTGAAATCAAAATTAAAACAAGTAATAAAGCAAAAAGATATGGACTAGCTAGTCTTTAGAAAGACTAAGTCCGTAAAAAAAAATGTTGTCCTGTTTCAGCTTGCCTGGATCCCATATGAAGTTAGCATCCTTCATTAGAGATTTTCATTGTATGATGGCAATGGAAACAATTCCCTTTCTCTTTCCTTTAATTTCCTCCCTCTTCTTTTTCTTTGTTTCATTCTCTATTTCATGCTCTTGTTTGGATGTGGCCAAATCAACCTCTTTACCACTCCTTTAGAGTGATCACAACTTTAACGTCTCTCACTTGTGAAGATTCTCTCTTATGAGCCTTGGGATTGGTGAGCCTTGAGATTGAGTATTGGATATTATCTATCTTTTGAGATAGATCATTTTGTATTCCATCCATCCTTTTATTCAATGAACTCTCTACACTATCAATTCTTTGACTGAGCTGAGCATTGATGGATTTTTGAGCTTCAACAAAGTCTCTCCCGGCGTTGCTAAGATTCACTATAGCTTGTTCAAGGTTCGAGGCTTGCTGAGGTGCTTGAGCAGGTTGCTGGTATTGAGGTGGCTGTGGTTTCCAAGAGAAATTTGGATGGTCCCTCCAATTGGAATTGTAGGTGTTGCAATCACCAAACATTTCCCTCACCACTGGGATGGTAGGACACTCTTCCACCAAGTGCTCATAAAATAGACAAATGGCCCAAGGCATAGCTTGCAATGGTGTCTGAGAGATGGCTTGCATTTCTTGCATTTTTTTTCATTTCTAGCTCTTCCAATCTCCTTGCCATAGCTGCAATCTTTGCCTTCATGTTGATTTCTTCCTTCAAAATATACATTTCAGTCTTAGCATTAGGTTGAGATGTCATTCTTCCCATATCTCTAGCATTTGGTTCATCCCATCCTCTTGAAAGTTCAGCCACATAACTCAAGAAGTTCATGGCTTCCTCTGCTATCTCGTATTCAATATGACATGCACACCTAGCAAATTGTGAATTAAAAACAGAGAAAACAAAAGAAAAACAATTCTAAAAAAAATTAAGACTAACTAAAACTAGCTGAAAGGTAAACTAAAACATAAATAAAGAAAAAGAACAATTAAAAAGAGTTAGTAAAAGAAAAGAAAAATCACCAAACTTGTGATGAAGATCACAAGTGTTCTCAAAAGATTATATCACTACAAAGTGGCACCATCCCCGGCAATAGTGCCATTTGATTCGTGCCCAATTGGTGTTCCAATTGATTCAACTCAATTGATGTGCTTTGATCTCAATCCTCAGACGGGAGTAATCAACAAAATTTATAAACCTATTTCACCATATACCAGGGTAGCATTTAGCTAGCATAGTATAGTGGCTCTAGGATCGTACACAGAGATGGGTTTTCACTTCGCAATTGATATTAGTTCAAAAACTGAATTGGTGCTTTTTCTTTTCTTTGTTAGCACTAAAAGAAAACATAAAGATGTTTGAATGAAAAAGGTTTGGTTTTAAACTAACCAAAAATAGTAACTGATTTTACTTACAAAGAAAAGTGTTTCTTGGAGTTTAGATCACTGGGCTCAGATTCCTTGTACAAAAAGGAAAGTTCCTATAGTTAATTCTCTAACCGGTGTGGTACAGATGCTTCCCTTTAATGGGTTCAAACACTAAATCCCTCTCACTGATGCAACTTGCAATGGCTCGTGCCTCTCACCTAGCACTTGCCATTCAAAGTGATCTTTAACCTTGGATTACCCTTCACAAGCTCGCAAAAGATAACTAATGGATGTCTCCTTGGAGTCCAAAAGCTTACCAAGTGTTGGCAATTCTACAAAATCCTACCTTCAAACCACCTCCCAAAAGCTCGCAAGAGGTAAATCAGTGCATCTCCATGGACGGAGATCACTTGCCTTACCAAGTGTTCGCTCAAGTGATTTAAAGGCGTTTTAAGTTAACTAAAAAGATAAAAACCATTAACGGGTCACACTTTCTCTTCATTAAAAACTAAAACAACAAAACTTCCAATTTATGCATGTGGAAACTTACCCGGCTTTCTTCACTCCAAGAGACAAAGAGCCTAGCCTCTCATCCTCTGAGGATAAATCCTCAGAGTTTGATTGTCTAGAAAGAAAACTAACGAGAAAACAAAAATATGTAGAAGACACAGAGCAAGTGCTCTGTTCGTCGATTTCACATATATTATATATCTATATATCTATCTATATATTTTACAATGGATGCAAGGGAATATATATAGAGAAGTTTTTCCAACCTTCTTAGCTAAGAAATCTTATGGTTGGTGGATTACAAAGAGAAGAATGGAAATTTATACAAAAATATCTGAAGAAAAGATCTAAAAGAGTCGGTACACAAATATCCCAGTTCGCATGTAGATTTCGCACGTTGCATGGTGACTTGCGAAAATCTCGCAAGTTGATTTCGCAACTTGGAATCCATTTTCGCACGTTGAGCTCCAAGTTCGCAAGTTGCAAAATCACTTTCGCAAGTTGGGCTTCTCTGTGACTGTGCGTCTGTATTCCATTTCCATTTCGCAAGGTAGGCTTTAATTTCACACGTTGGAGTTCCAAATTCGCAAGATGCGAATTTGTCCTTTAGCTGGATGTAGTAGTCTTGAAAAGGCCATATCTTCCTCATTTCAGCTCTAATTCGTACACCATTTGAAGCGTTGGATTCTTGACTTCCTGAGCTTTGAAATGGTATATAGCATGTAGAAAATGGACTTATGGAAGTGCTCCAAAAGTGCGAAAGAAGACTGCAGCTGCTGTCCTCTATTTTCTTCACTTTGTATTTCCTCTCTCCGTTGTTCTTTCCTTGCATACTTTGAACGACTTTGGCAAAGGGCTATAGAGCTCCAAAGCTTGGTTCTTCATGCATTTGAGCTTCCAAAAGCTTTGCCATGAACCATATACAGCTCTCCCTCGTTCTTGGATTGCTTTGGTGTAGCTAAAAGCTATCAAAAACACCAAAACTTAACACAATTTGATTAGAAACGATTGCAAGGGTGCTTAACATGTCAATTGAGTGTTTAAAAGAGTTAATTACAAGCTACAAAATAGCACTTTTTGAGTAGTAATCAACTTTGAATGGCCAATACATGGTAAGCTTCAGGTCTCTGTGGATGCTTATTGCTAGATCCACATCAGTCCATTAGTTATCATGTATGAGCCATTGGAAAGTGGCTCAAGGTGAAGACCTACAGTGTCTAAAGCCATTAATGGAACTTGACTACCATTTCTATTGACCTTTTATGGATTAAATCTTCATTGTTAAACCTATACTGGTTCGGGAAACAACCATCCTTTATGTTGTTGTCCCCAATGCGAGAAGAAAAATCTGGAATTTCCACTTTGCATTCTGAACTTGATCCTAGCAACCCTTAGCTTCGGGAGACTTTATTTCTTCCATTTTTATCTAGTTCTATATTAGTTTAGTTTCAAACACCACTTTCAAAACAAATTTTATTTTCTTTTAAACTTTAAGTTTTTGACAAAGGAACTCATCAGACTCAGTTTCTAATATTGAGTATATCACTGGTAGAATGAAAACCCATCCCAGAGTTCGACCCTAGAGCTGCTATACTATAGTAGCTTTGCTACACTAGTATGAGGTCATAGGATTTATAAATGTTTTTTGATTAAAATACCTGACTGAGTACGAATCAAAAATGGCGCCGTTACCGGGGATGGTGCCACGATACAGTGATACAACGTTTTAGAGGCTACTTGTGATTTCCATCACAAGTTTGGTGAATTCCTTTTCCACTAACTTCATTTCCTTTCTTTTAATTGTAGAATTCCTTTTGTTAAGTTTACTTTCATTTTCTTTCTAACCTTAACTTTCTTCTAGTTTTCTTTTACGAATCAAAAATGGCGCCGTTACCGGGGATGGTGCCACGATATAGTGATACAACGTTTTAGAGGCTACTTGTGATTTCCATCACAAGTTTGGTGAATTCCTTTTCCACTAACTTCATTTCCTTTCTTTTAATTGTAGAATTCCTTTTGTTAAGTTTACTTTCATTTTCTTTCTAATCTTAACTTTCTTCTAGTTTTCTTTTGTTTTTGTTGTCTTTGTTTTGTTTTCAGGTAAGTTGTAACTTATGCATGCCCTATTGGATTCGGGACCAAGAGGGAAGATTAGTAAGGATTGAGAATCCTCAAGAAACAGAGTTGGATATATGTGTAAACATCATGGACCCTCCACCAGAGGATCAGAATTCTCAACACGGTCAAGGGGGTAATCCAAATGCATATCTATCCATGAGGGATAGAATGCACCTACCAAGGATGAGTGCACCCTCATGCATCGTACCTCCTCTTGAGCAGCTGATTATAAGGCCCCATATTGTGCCCCTCCTACCAAATTTCCATGGAATGGAGAGTGAGAATCCATATGCCCACATCAAGGAGTTTGAGGAGGTGTGCAATACTTTTAGAGAGGGAGGAGCTTCAATAGACTTGATGAGACTCAAGCTATTCCCTTTTATTTGAAGGACAAGGCAAAAATATGGCTTAATTCTTTAAGGCCAAGGAGCATAAGGAATTGGGTTGATCTTCAAGCTAAATTTTTGAAGAAAATTTTCCCCACCCATAGGACTAATGGGTTGAAGAGACAAATCTCAAACTTTTCTGTCAAAGAAAATGAGAAGTTCTATGAATGTTGGGAAAGGTATATGGAGGCCATCAATGCTTGTCCTCATCATGGCTTTGATACATGGCTCTTGGTGAGCTATTTTTATGATGGGATGTCTTCCTCCATGAAGCAAATTCTTGAAACCATGTGTGGGGGAGATTTTATGAGTAAGAATCTGAAAGAAGCCATGGACTTTTTAAGTTATGTGTCTGAGGTGTCAAGAGGATGGGATGAGCTCAACTCAAGAGAAAAAGGAAAGTTTCCCTCTCAACCAACCCAATATCAAAAGGGTGGAATGTACATGTTAAGTGAGGACATGGACATGAAAGCTAATGTGGCAACAATGGCAAGGAGGTTGGAAGAACTTGAGTTGAAACAAATGCATGAAGTCCAAGCCATTTCCGAGACACAAGCCCATGTCATGCCATGCACCATTTTCCAATCATGTGATCATGTGGTAGATGAGTGCCCAACCATCCCAGCTATGAGGGAGATGTTAGGTGATCAAGCCAATGTTGTGGGGCAATTTAGGCCCAACAACAATGCACCTTATGGAAACACCTATAATTCAAGCTGGAGAAACCATCCAAATTTTTCTTGGAAACCAAGACCACCTCCATACCAACCACAAGCCCAAACCCAAGCACCTCAACAAACCTCTTCAGTGGAGCAAGCCATTGCGAACCTAAGTAAAGTCATGGGTGACTTTGTGGGTGAACAAAAGGCAATAAACTCCCAATTGCACCAAAAGATTGAAAATGTTGAGAGTTCTCAAATTAAGAGAATGGATGGGATGTAAAATGATCTATATCAGAAGATAGACAATATTCAATACTCCATCTCTAAGCTTACCAACCTCAACACAATGATTGAGAAAGGAAAGTTTCCCTCTCAACCAAGCCAAAATCCAAAGGGTGTTCATGAAGTTGAAACCCAAGAGGGGGAGTCTTCAAAGTTGAGGGAGGTCAAAGTTGTGATCACCTTGAGGAGTGAGAAGGAGGTTGATCAACCCTTGCCTAAGGTGAGGCAAGATGAAGAACTCATGTCAAAGAGAACCTTGGTTAAAGAGAGCAATAACCAAGAAGAGAAGAGTGGGAAGAAAAATGCATCAAAATCAAGCATTGAAGAAGAGCCAAGGATAGTGATTAAGGAGGATATGATGAAGAAACATATGCCTCCCCCTTTTCCTCAAGCTTTACATGGAAAGAAGGAAATCAAGAATTCATCATAAATTCTTGAAGTTTTGAGACAAGTGAAGGTGAATATACCCTAACTTGATATGATCAAGCAAGTCCCCACATATGCAAAATTTTTAAAGGACTTGTGCACGGTCAAGAGAGGGTTACATGTGACAAAGAGTGCATTCCTCACTGAGCAATTAAGTGCTATCATTCAAAGTAAGTCTCCAGTTAAGTACAAAGATCCTGGATGTCCCACCATTTCAGTCAACATTGGAGGGACACATGTGGAGAAAGCTTTACTAGACTTGGGGGCAAGTGTGAATTTGCTCCCATATTCTGTGTACAAGCAACTGGGACTTGGAGGATTGAAGCCCACAACCATCACTCTCTCCTTAGATGATAGGTTAGTAAAAATCCCAAGGGGGGTGATAGAGGATGTTCTAGTTCAAGTGGACAAATTCTACTATCCCGTGGATTTTGTTGTACTTGATACTGATCCCACTGTTAAGGAAGCAAATTATGTGCCAATCATCCTTGGGAGACCTTTCCTACCTACCTCCAATGCCATCATCAATTGTAGGAATGGGGTGATGCAGCTCAAATTTGGAAACATGACCTTGGAATTAAACATATTCCACCTGTGCAAGAGGCATCTTCACCCAGAAGAGGAGGAAGGATTGGAGGAGGTGTGCTTGATCAACACTTTGGTTGAAGAGCATTGTGACAAGAATTTAGAAGAGAGCTTGAACGAAAGCCTTGGAGTGCTTGAAGAAGGGTTACCTGAACCCTCTGATGTGCTAGCCATCATGTCTCCTTGGAGGAGACGGGAAGAGATCTTACCACTGTTTAATAAGGAGGACTCACAAGGAGCAGCTATGGAGGACCCTCCAAAGCTTGTTTTGAAGCCGCTTCCTGTTGATTTGAAGTATGCATATTTGGAGGAAGATGAGAAATGTCCAGTGGTGGTTTCTTCAAATCTTACAAGTGATCAAGAGGATAGTCTTTTGGGAGTCCTCATAAAATGCAAGAAAGCCATTGGATGGCAAATTTTTTATCTGAAAGGGATTAGCCCTTTGGTGTGCACCCACCATATCTACATGGAGGAAGATGCAAAACCAGTGAGGCAGCCCCAGAGGAGGTTGAATCCTCACATGCAAGAGGTGGTAAGGGGTGAAGTTCTGAAGCTACTTCAAGCAGGGATCATATATCCCATTTCAGATAGCTTGTGGGTGAGCCCCACCCAAGTAGTCCCAAAGAAATCTGGAATTACTGTGATCCAGAATGAGAAAGGGGAGGAAGTCTCTACACGTCCTATCTCAGGATGGAGGGTGTGTATAAACTACAGGAGGTTGAATTCAGTGACTAGGAAGGACCATTTCCCATTGCCTTTCATGGGCCAAGTCCTTGAGAGAGTCTCAGGACATCCTTTCTACTGTTTTCTAGATGGTTACTTGGGGTACTTCCAAATAGAGATTGATTTGGAAGATCAAGAAAAGACAACCTTCACTTGCCCCTTTGGTACTTTTGCATATAGGAGGATGCCCTTTGGTCTATGTAATGCTCCTACAACTTTCCAAAGATGTATGCTAAGCATCTTCAGTGATATGGTGGAACGCATCATGGAAATCTTCATGGATGACATCACTGTATATAGAGGTTCTTATGAGGAGTGTTTGTTGCATTTAGAAGCTGTTCTTCAAAGATGTATTGAGAAAGACCTAGTGCTAAATTGGGAGAAGTGTCATTTTATGGTACAACAAGGAATTGTCTTAGGACATATAATCTCCAAAAATGGCATTGAGGTAGATAAGGCAAAGGTGGAGCTAATTGTTAAGTTGCCACCTCCCACAAATGTTAAAGGAATTAGGCAATTCCTAGGACATGCCAGGTTCTATAGGAGGTTCATTAAGGATTTCTCAAAAATCTCAAAACCTCTTTGTGAACTCTTGGTAAAGGATGCCAAGTTTGTGTGGGATGAGAAATGTCAGAAGAGTTTTGAGGAACTGAAGCAATTCCTCACAACTGCACCAATAGTGAGAGCCCCAAATTGGAAATTACCTTTTGAGGTAATGTGTGATGCAAGTGATCTTGCTATGGGGGCTGTTTTGGGGCAAAGAGAAGATGGAAAGCCCTATGTGATTTATTATGCAGGCAAAACTTTGAATGAGGCTCAAAGGAACTACACAACTACTGAGAAGGAGTTGTTGGCAGTAGTTTTTGCCTTAGATAAGTTTCGTGCCTATTTGGTAGGGTCCTCTATAGTGGTGTTCACTGACCATTCTGCTTTGAAGTACTTGCTAACCAAGCAAGATGCCAAGGCAAGATTGATAAGATGGATGATTTTGCTTCAAGAATTCAATCTCCAAATCCGAGATAAAAAGAGAGTAGAAAATGTGGTAGCTGACCACTTGTCAAGACTTGTGATAGCACATGACTCACATGGTCTACCTATCAATGATGACTTCCCTGAGGAGTCTCTCATGTCAATAGAGGTAGCTCCATGGTATTCTCACATTGCAAATTACTTGGTTACTGGAGTGCCCAAGACAAGAGGCATTTCTTTGCTAAGATCCATGCCTATTATTGGGAGGAGCCTTTTCTCTTCAAATATTGTGCGGATCAAATCATAAGCAAATGTGTTCCTGAACAAAAGCAATCAGGAATTCTTTCCCATTGCCATGATAGTGCATGTGGAGGTCATTTTGCTTCCCAGAAAACAGCTATGAAAGTGATCCAATCAGGTTTTTGGTGGCCCTCTCTTTTCAAGGATGCCCACGCTATGTGCAAGGGATGTGATTGGTGTCAAAGGCTTGGGAAGCTAACACGCTGAAGTATGATTCCCTTGAACCCCATCTTGATAGTGGATGTCTTTGATGTTTGGGGGATAGACTTCATGGGGCCATTTCCAATGTCGTTTGGACACTCCTACATTTTGGTGGGAGTGGATTATGTCTCTAAGTGGGTAGAAGCAATCCCATGTAGGAGCAATGATCATAAGGTGGTTCTCAAATTTCTCAAGGAGAACATCTTTTCAAGATTTGGAGTGCCTAAGGCCATTATCAATGATGGAGGAACCCACTTTTGCAATAAGCCTTTTGAGACTCTTCTAGCCAAATATGGGGTGTAGCTACACCTTATCACCCTCAAACAAGTGGCCAAGTTGAGTTAGCCAACAGGGAAATCAAGAATATACTGATGAAGGTGGTGAATGTGAATATGAAGGATTGGTCTATTAAGCTCCTGGATTCATTATGGGCTTATAGGACAGCTTATAAGACCATCTTTGGAATGTCTCCTTATCGCCTTGTTTATGGCAAAGCATGCCATCTCCCAGTGGAGGTTGAATATAAAGCATGGTGGGCAATCAAGAAGCTCAACATGGATTTGACAAGAGCCGGGTTGAAGACATGTTTGGATTTGAATGAATTGGAGGAAATGAGGAATGATGCTTACCTCAATTCAAAAATTGCAAAAGAGAGGTTGAAGAAATGGCATGATCAGTTGGTAAATCAGAAGAATTTTACCAAGGGGCAAAGAGTCTTGCTTTATAACTCTAAGCTTCATCTTTTTTCAGGAAAATTGAAATCAAGGTGGACGGGTCCTTTCATAATTCATGATGTGCAATCAAATGGAGTAGTGGAACTACTCAACTTCAATAGCACTCGAACTCTCAAAGTGAATGGGCATCGTCTCAAGCCCTATAGGGAATCATTTTCCCGAGACAAGGAGGAATTCATCCTTCTTGATCCACCTCCAACATGAAAACACTTGGTTCATGGTTGAACTTAGTCTTTTCAAAGGCTAAAAAGTTCATCCTCTTTTTGTTTTCTTTTAAGTTGATTTTAGTTTAATCTAGTGTTTTTCTTGTGTTTATGCATGTTTTGATTTTTATTTTTGACTTTAATTTCATTCTAATGTGGTTTGAATTGGTTTTTTGTGTTAACATGCTGGTAGGAAAGCTTGAAGAATGAAAATGATAACCCGACTCTTGGTAGCTTGGCATGTAAGGGTATCAACAAAATTTATACCTAACGTCCTTACACTAAAGTAGCAAAGCTACTATAGTATAGTGGCTCTAGGATCGAACACTGGGATGGGTTTTTACTTTAACTGGTGAAGTTCGGAGGATGGAGTGAACTTTTCTTAATAAAAATTAGGTTAAGATGAAAACATAAAAAGATGAAGGTGTTGTAAACTAAACTAACATGAAAATAGGTTAAAAGATGGAAAAAGAAGTTTCTCAAAGCTTTGGATAGCCATGCTTAACTCACGGTGTAAAAATGGAGATTTTGGGACTTTTCACCTCGAGTTGGGGAAGCAACTAAGGTGATGCTTACTTCCCGAACCGGTATGAGTTTAACAACTAAGTTTTAGTCCTTGAAAACTTACAAAAAGGGTAGCTGAACCTCATAAATGCTCTTTTATTGATATAGGACATCTCCTCCCCTTGCAATACAATGGCTCGTAGGAGATAACTAATGAACGTCAATGGATCTAACAATAAGAATCCACTGAGACCAAAAGGTTATCAAGTATTGGCCATTCAAAGCAAGTCAGAGGGATTAAAAGCTTTACTTTGAATGAAAACATTTATGATGCTTGGCTACTTACATTTATGGCTTGGAAATCTCCATCCTAACACGGGAGCTTCACATGGCGTCCATTACTTCAAGAAACTAAAAGGTTTTAGCCTCTCATCCTTGGGGATTTCATCCTCCAAGGATGTTTGGCTACTAAGAAAATGAGAAAGAAAGGAGAAAAGAAGCTTTTGAACAAAAGAGCTCTTATAATTTCTAAGGTTACGGGTTACAACCTTTTCTTTCTAAGGCTCTTCACCTCTATTTAAAGACAATAACAAGCTAAATTACAAAAGCTAATACAAAAGCAACCTTTTCATTGGTTGATTAAAAGGTTACAAAAGGAATTCACATGAGAAAATATCAAGCTAAAAAATATGGGAAGTCGGTGGTGCGTGCGTGGAGAAACAGAGGAAATTCGGCATTTTCGCAATGTGCCTAAATCCTCCTTGCGAAATTTCGCAAGGAGAAATTCACCTTGCGAAATTTTCACAAGATTTGATGCAGTTGTCTTCCGAAGGCCATATCTTCCTCATTTCAGCTCCAAATTGTACACGGTTTGAAGCGTTGGATTCTTGACTTCCTGAGCTTTGAAATGGTATATAGCATGTAGAAAATGGACTTCGGTAAGTGCTCCAAAAGTTTGAAAGAAGACTGCAGCTGCTGTCCTCTGTTTTCCTCTTCACTTTGCTTGTTTTTCCTCTTTGCATTCTCTTTGCTTGTGCTCGTGTTTCCACTTGAAATTCAAGCCTGTAAACTTCCAAAATCCTTGCTTTAACTTGTCTAATTAGCTCCTCCATCATTTGGCATGCTTGAATTGATTCATAAGCTGATAAAAACATGTAAACTTGCCACAAAATGGTTAAAACCAATTACTAAGGACCTTAATGAATTAATTGGGTTAAATGAATATGATTACTACACAAAGGTGCTTAAAACCATTTGGTTAGGTCTACAAAATAGCACTTTTTGGTAGTAATCAGAAAACAAGGTAAAACAGGGGAGAAAAGCCAAAATTCGCACCACCCAATCCTCTTGTGCGAAATTCGCACAACACATCCCCTTGTGCAGATTCTCTTTTGTGACCAATTTTCAAAATGCATGCTCTCGGTCCCTCCAAAAATCTCAGTGCGAAAATGCACAGGAATGCGAACCTTGTGCGAATTCATTTTTGTGGCCAATTTTAAAAAAAGCATGCTCTCTATCTTGGAGAACCACAGGAATGCGAAATTTTCGCACTACCCATCACCTTGTGCGAAATTCGCACTTCCTCTTTAAAAGCCATTTTCTCTTCTTCAATTCTAAGCTTGTTCTTCTTCAATTCTCTGAACACCTCTCTTCCGATAACCCCTTTCCATCCACAAGGTCCTCTCCTTCATCATCTCCCATCCCTAATCCCACCATGGCAGCCCATTTCAAGAGCCTCACTCCATAGCCGTGGCCATCACTATTCACAACAGTCCACACCTTCCATTTTCAGCTCTTTCTCCTCCTTCCACCATAAAAAACCCTTCATTTCTTCACTCAACACTCCAACTTCATCCCTAAACCCAACCCCACATTGATTTTTCAAAATCAAAACCTCAAGCATAGGTTTCTTAGCCACGGTTTCTTCATAAGAAACCCATTGCCGCCGGCCATGGGAGCTTCCAAATTCTCAATTCTCCTCTTGAAAAGCTCCCATTTCCAAGCTTAGCCACCATGAAAAATCCCTTTCCTACCTCAGCCGGCATTTCCCACCCTCAAAAACCAAGAATTTTCATCATTTGAAAGAGCCACAAATTCGCATTTGGACGGGTGAATAGTGCATTGTGCGAAATTCGCACAACACATTCCCCTTGTGCGAAATTTTCGCACCACTTTCCATTGTGCAAAATTCGCACAACACCTTTCCTTGTGCGAATTTTTGAGCTTCTCCATCCCTACACTCCCCAATCCCAAGCCTCTGAGCCTCATTTCGTTGCTTCCTCATGCCTAAGACCAGAGGAGGTTATGCCTCAGCTCCCTAGAGCAGTCAAAGAGCTGCCCCTGTGCGGGCCCCACTAGATGCACCCTTACATTTACCTAATTCTGCCCCTCAGCGTAGATACCATACGAGGAGAGCAGCTGCCACGACTGTGGCCCCTACTCAAATTCCAGCTAGGAGTCCTCCTACAAAGAAGGCCAAGACTTCAGAGCCAGGAGAGTCCTCTAGAGCACCTCGAGATTCACAGTCTCAGCCTCCTCCCACCAGGCGCCCTATCCTCGCCAGTTTGCCCATTGAGGGCAATTCCGATTGCCGATCGAGAGCATTCCATGTTGAGGCATATTTTGATCACTCTATTTTGCGACAACAGCCTGAGTTGGGGGATTCATACCGCCTACTTGAGAGGTACCATCTTGTACCCTTTATGACACCGCCACAGTTCTTTTATCCTTGAGTAGCTTTAGACTTTTACCAGTCTATGACTACTCATTGCGTCCCGGTACCCGCCTCGATCCTTTTTACCATTGATGGACGCCAGGGTATTTTGGGGGCTAGACAGATTGTCGAGGCTTTCCATATCCCTTTTGCACCGGCAGATCCAGTTGCCTTTAGAAGCTGGGCCCCACTTTCTGAGTGGGACATGGTTCGTATACTATCTCGAGGGACATCTTCAGACAGGATCATTATGAGGAAGGAGCTTCCCCCTGGGATGCTCCTAGTTGATGTGGTGCTTCGCGCCAATCTTTTTCCTCTTCAGCATAGAGTGCAGAGGCGAGGGGCCATTCTCGAGGCGTTATTTCGTATCTCTGAGGGCTACTACTTTGGCCCCCATCATTTGATTATGGCCGCCCTCCTCCATTTTGAGGAGAAGGTGCATACGCGGTGTCTTACGAGGGCAGACTCCATTCTTTTACTTTTCCCTCGGCTGCTATGCCATGTTCTGGCACATATGGGTTTCCCTGCAGACCCTCATTCTGAGCCCCGCCACCATTGTCGAGAGAGCTTCTCTCTTGACCAATGGAATCAGGTACTTCTCCATCAGCATTCCCCAGAACTTCCCGAGCCAAGGGAAGTCCCTCCACAGCCTTTACCATCTAGATCCGTGCCATCCACTTTAGCTCCCTCGGAGCCAGTACCAGAGGCAGCATCGTCTGATGCCCCACCTGTTGTTACTCCTACCTCATAGCCGCCCATTACTATCCCTAGTGCAGAGTATCGTGATTTGCTCGCTTCTTTCCAGACTCTGACCACTACTCAGACGACTATTATGGAGCGGATGGGCCACTTCCAGCTTCGGCAGGACCAGCAAACTCTCATTCTCCGTGAGATTCAGTAGCACCTTAGTCTTTTGCCACCAGCTCCACCTGTTGCTCCTATGCCCTCAGAGCCTTCTGCTCCAGCTGATGATGCTACACTTGTAGCGGTGCCTTCCACAGTTGCAGCGGAGGACCCCTCCTATCCACCAGAGGAGCCTACTACTTGATCATACGATCACTCCTCTCCCTTTTTGTATCTATATTCTACATTTTTTGATGTCTTATATATTTTGGACCACTTTTATACTGGGATTGGATGTATTCCATGTTTATCTTGTATATTGTACTCTCTCAGTTTATATAGACATCTTCCTTTTTGTGTATATTAACTATTCCTTTTTATTTCCTCTACTCATCACTCTTATGATTTCTTTCTCTTTTGCAACATGTGGTTTCTCCTGTTCATTCAGAGTCCCTTACTATCAGGAGGTATCACTTCCTCCCTTTTATTATCACTTGCTTTTGGAACATTGGGGACAATGTTCATCCTAGTTGGGGGGAGAGTTGAGGAAGTAATTTGTTGGATTTTTGGTTAAGTTATTTTGCTAACAAATTTTTTTTGCAAACCCTCTTTGTTTCTCAAAGATAAATTCTCAAAAGTAAATGGGAGAAATTAAATTCTTATCTTATTGCCATAGTCTCAGAGTTTGTATTATGTTTATTATTAAAGTTGATAAATTGTTGAAGCTCCTTTTGATTTCAATCTTAAGTCTTCCACTCTAATCTTTTCACACACGGAACACATTAGATTCCAGTTATAAGATGGAAAACTTTCTCACCCCCTAAACTTAGGAAATTTTCGACTTGGTGCCTTTGACCTCATTCTATTAGTGTTGGGACACCTTATAAAAGGCCAATGTGTCTTATGAAAATTTTTTTGCTTCACTTGCTTTGAAACCCGAGCAAGGTCCGAGGGGTATATGGTGAAAATCTTTGAAGCCTGGTGCCCTAAGCCTTTATTGGTTGGGAGTCACCGACCTCACTGCTTGTTACATGGGTGGATGGGTGGAGTTTATATATATATATATAAAAGAGGTGCGTTCTTAGCCTTTTATATATGGGGGTTAGTGTTGCTAAAGTTAGAGAAAAACCTTAGTTGGGGGGAGAATATAGTTTGACATACTATAACTGGGAACTAAGCACCTTAACACTTAGATTTTTGTGGAAGATTAAGAGTTGATCCTTGAGGAATGGAAATTATTTTGATATGCAAATTTGCATAATGCCCACTCTTTGTATGTTGTGATAGGTAAGTTATTTGATGACTCTTGTTGATGATTGAGTTTTATATCCTTGACTTGCCATGTGAGAGTTTGATCCAATCATGCCACTTGATTATTTTTTGGAGTGATCAGCATGAATTTGTAAATTATTATATTATCTATTTTTCTTTATTTTTCTCTCCTTCATTGCTCAAGGACTAGCACTGTGTCAGTTGGGGGGAGTGATTACTACCCAAAAAGTGCTATTTTGCGCCTTTAATTCATTATGTTTTAAGCATTTTTGTGTAGTAGTTCTCCATCTTTATTCCAATTGGCATGTTAAGGACCTAGCAATGACTTCTAATCATATTTGTGGCTAGTTTTAGTGTTTTGACAGCTTTTTGGATCATTAAGACAAGCCAAGCAAAGGAGAGAAGCAAAGAGAAGCAAAGAGGAAAACAGAGGACAGCAGTTGTAGTCTTCCTTCAAACTTTTGGAGCACTTCCCGAAGTCCATTTTCTACATGCTACATACCATTTCAAAGCTCAGGAAGTCAAAAATCCAACGCTTCAAACCGTGTATGATTTGGAGGTGAAATGAGGAAGATATGGCCTTCGGAAGACAATTGCTCCAAGCATGTGCGAATTTCGCACAACAGCCCAAGCTTGTGCGAAATTCGCACAACACCTTCTCCTTGTGCGAAATTTGCACCAGCCCATGCGTCTTTGGTGCGAAATCTCCTCTGTTTTTACGACTCCACATGAGATCTTTTCTTATGTATTTTTTATGTAAATTCCTTTCTTATCCTTGTAATTAGCCAATCACAGGCTTTGCTTTGTAAAGACTATAAGAGGGGTGGAAATCATCTCTCGAACATGTGTTATGTTTTACACTTAGTGAAATACAGGGCTCTCGTGTTTTCCTTTTCTCTCTACTATTTTGTTTTTCTTGGAAGCCAAACAACCTCTGAGGATGTTTTCGCAGAGGATGAGAGGCTAAACTTTTGGTTTCTTGGAGTGGAGGAAGCTAGGTGAAAAGTCCAGATGCAAAGGTGGAAAACTCTCGTGCATTAAATACAGGTAGTTGGAGTTCATAAATGGCATTTAAATCTAAAGTTTTGCTTTAAATCCCTTAGAATCACTTTGAATGGCCAATACATGGTAAGCTTCAGGTCTCTGTGGATGCTTATTGCTAGATCCACATCAGTCCATTAGTTATCATGTACGAGCCATTGGAAAGTGGCTCAAGGTGAAGACCTACAGTGTCTAAAGCCATTAATGGAACTTGACTACCATTTCTATTGACTTTTTATGGATTAAATCTTCATTGTTAAACCTATACCGGTTCGGGAAACAACCATCCTTTATGTTGTTGTCCCCAATGCGAGAAGAAAAATTCGGAATTTCCACTTTGCATTCTGAACTTGATCCTAGCAACCCTTAGCTCTGGGAGACTTTCTTTCTTCCATTTTTATCTAGTTCTATATTAGTTTAGTTTCAAACACCACTTTCAAAACAAAATTTATTTTCTTTTAAACTTTAAGTTTTTGACAAAGGAACTCATCAGACTCAGTTTCTAATATTGAGTATATCACTGGTAGAATGAAAACCCATCCCAGAGTTTGACCCTAGAGCTGTTATACTATAGTAGCTTTGCTACACTAGTATGAGGTCATAGGATTTATAAATGTTTTTTGATTAAAATACCTGACTGAGTACGAATCACCTTCCCAATAAGTAACCTGATTCCCAGACTTAGACTCGGGTTTTTCAAAGACACGATTTTCCAAAAATTATGGAGTCATTTTTTTTAGGGTTTTATTTCTTGTTTTATTTTCCCTTTAAAATAAAAATAAAATAAGTGGCGACTCCGACTTTTCCAAAAATTATTTTTTTTCACAAATAAAAAGCGAGTCTCGCCGATCGAGTGGGGGCACACGTGAAAAATGCAGGTCCACACCGTAGCTCACAGGATCCCAAGTCATTCATATCATCCACAACTCTAAGTTGTTTATAGCATCTAGAGCCTTAACCTAACAACATAGAGTCATTCATGTCAATCATAACCCTAAGTTGTTCATAGCATGAAGAGCCCTGAGCTGATGACATTGAGTCATTCATAATCCTAACCAGTTCATAACATATAGAGCCTTGGGTTCATGACCAAGAATTGTTCATATCATCCACAAACCTAAGATATTCATAGCTCCTAGAGGCTTATGCTCATGGGATTCTGAGTCATTCATATTGTCCACAACCTTAAGCTATTCATAGATTTTAGAGCTATGAGCTCAAGAAGCAGAGCAACTCATATCATCCATAGGTTTGACATGTTGATAGCATCTAGAGCCCAGAGCTCAAGATTTGGAGTCGTTCATATCGACCATAAACATGATTTGTTCATAGTATTTAATGCCCTGAGCTCATGACCTTGAGTCGCTCATGTCATCCACAATCCTAAGTTATTCATAAAATTTAGAGCCTTAGCCTCCTAACCAAGAGTCATTCATATTATCCACAACCCTGACTTTATCATAGCATCCAAAGCCCTTAGCTCACAACTCGGAGTAGCTCATGTCATCCACAAGCCTGAGTTGTTCATCTCGTTTAGAGTTGTGAACTCACGGCCCTGAGTTGTTCATGTCATTCACAACCCTGAGTTATTCATCGCATCTAAAGTACTGAGCTCATAACCCAGAGTCATTCATGTCAACCACTGCTCTGAGCTGTTCATAGCATTTAGAGCCCTAAGCTCACAACCTGAAGTTGTTTGTGTCATCCACAATCCTAAGCTATTCATAACATTTAGAGCATTGAGCTCATGACCAAGAACATATCCTCCACAGCCCTAATATGTTCATAGAACCTAGAGCTTAGAACTCAAGACTCGGAGTCATTAATGTCAACCACAACCTTTAGTTGTTCATAGCATCTAGAGCCCTTCGCTCATAGGATCCCGAGTCGTTCATATCATACATAAAGCTGAGTTGTTCATAGCATGCAATGCCCTAAGCTCATGACTCAAAGGAGCTCATGTAGCCCAATGCCTTGATTTATTCATAGCATGTTGAGCCCTTAGACCACAACCTGGTGTCATTCTTGTCAACCATAACTTTGAGCTATTCATAGTATCTAGAACATTGAACTCATGAACAGTAGTCGTTGATGTCATCCATAGCTCTGAGCTCATGATTCAGAATCATTCATATCATTTACAACCTTGAGCTTTTCATAACATGTAGGGGCTTGAGCTCACGACCCGGAGTTGTTTATGTCAACCACAACCTTGAGCTGCTCATAGTTTATAGAGCGTGGAGCTTATGACCCATAGTCATCCATGTTATCTACAACCCTGAGATGTAAATCATATCTAGAACCCTAAGCTCACGACCTAGAGTCGTTCATGTCATCCAAAGTCCTAAGTTGCTCATAGCATCCAAAGCCTTGAGCTCACGACCTAAAGTCATTCATGTCAACTACAACCTTGAGTTGTTCATAACATTTAGAGCCATGGATACATGACCAAGAATCTATCATATCATCCACTCCACTGAGCTATTCATAGCATCTAGAGGCCTAAGCTCACATGGTCCAGAATCTTTCATATCATCTACAACCCTGAGTTATTTCAAGCATCCAAGGCTGTGAGTTAACAACTTGGAGTAGATCATGTCATCCACAGTCTTGAGCTCTTCATAACACTTAGAGCCCTAGGCTCTCAACCCAAATTCTTCATGTCAACCACGACCCTGAGCTTAAGCACATAACCTAGAGTCATTCATGTCAGCCATAACTCTGAGTTGTTCATAGCATTTAGAGTCATTAGCTTAGGACTAAGAATAATTAATGTCATCCTCAACCCTGAGTTATTAATATCATCTAAAGGTGTGAGCTCATGGATCCCGAGTCATTGATATCATCCATAACATTGAGTTGTTCATAGCATCCATAGCCCTAAGCTCACAACCTGAAGTAACTCATATCATCCATAACCTTGAGCTATTCATAACATCTGGAGCATTGAGCTCGGGACTCAAATTCATTAATGTGTTCATAGTATCCAAAGCCCTAAGCTCACGACGTACAGTCGTTCATATCATCCACGACCCTATGATCATGACATATAACCAGTCATATTATCCATAGTCTTGAAATGTTCTTAACATCTAGAGGTTTGATCTCATGGGATCTCGAGTTGTTCATATCATCAACAACACTGAGTTGCTCATAGCTTCAATAACCCTAAGCTCATAACCTGGAGTAGCTCATGTCATCCACACTCCTGAGCTATTCATAGCATCTAGAGGCTTGAGCTCATGACCCGAAGTCATTCATGTGAACCACAACCTTGAGTTGTTCATAGTATCTAAAGACCTAAGCTCCTAACCTAAAGTCATTCATGTCATCCACAACCCTGAGTTGTCCATAGCATCTAGAACCTTAAGCTTATGACCTAGAGTTGTTCACATCAGCAACAACCTTGAGCTATTCACAACATTCAAAACCCTAAGCTCAAGAACTAAAGTCATTCATGTCATCCACAATCCTGAGTTGTTCATAGCATTTAAAGCCATGCACAGATGACCAAAGATTGTTCATATCATCCACACCCTTGAGCTTTTCATAGCATCGAGAGGTCTGAACTCACAAGATTCATAGTCATTCATATTATCCACAACCCTGAGTTGTTCATAGTATCCAAAGTCCTAACCTAATGACCATGAATCATTCATTTCATGCACAATCCTAAGCTATTCATAGCATTTAGAGTCATTGCCTCATAGCCAAGAATCATTCATGTCATCCTCAGCCTTGAGTTGTTCATAGCATCTAGAGGTCTTAGATTAAGGGATCTTGAGTCATTCATCTAGAACTTTGAGTTGTTCATAACATCTAGAGCCCTGAGCAAATGACTCGGAGTTCTTCACGTCAACCATAACCTTGAGTTGTTCATAACATCTAAAGCCTTGAGCTCACAACCTGGAGTTATTCACTTTATCCACGACCCTAAGTTATTCAATACATTTAGGATCATAGGCTCACAATGAAAAATCATTCGTATCATCCTTAGCCCTATGTTGTTCATAGCATCTAGAGGCCTCAACTCATAGGATCCCGAGTTATTCATATCATCTATAACTCTAAGATGTTCATACACTACAAGAAAATTGACTTTCAGCGATAAAATATTTGGTCACTGAAAGTCTAAATTTCGTCTACAAAAATATTCCCCAACGAAAATTCTTTCGTGCCTTGTTTGTCGCCCTAGACCCGTCGCTAAAAGTTTCGTGACAAAAATCTTATTTCGTTGCCCAAAGTTTTCCTTGATGAAATAAAATTTTGTCACTGAAGGTGTTTTCCAAAAAAATATTTCATCGACAAAAGTAAGAATTTTTGTCACAAAAAAAAAATGAAATTTGTCCCAAAAGTCGTCAATATTTAATGCTGGCGAATTTATTTTTGTGGCCAAATATTTTTGGTAACAAATTAATTTCATTGGTGATAGACAACCGTCTCTATTAGTTGACTTGGCCATGCCCCAGGCCTTGGCCATTCACTCACAATTCTAGCTCACCCGTCAAACATGTGACCAGTCTCTGATACCACTTGTTGATCTAGGTGCTCTATACTTCCCAATGGGTCACCCATCCTAAGATTTCTTTGGCAGTACACTTAATCACGGAGTATTTTATGACAAGGCCCCCATTTGTTCTGAAAACCAATTGATGATCAGAATAGGGACCTTATATTATTTAAGTTCACTCTCCATAGTCCATTAGGGTGGTCCCTGACCCCCCCATAAGGTTGACACTATTTATTTATTTAACAAGGTATGCAAGTCGACATGAATTTGACTTGAACTCAATTATACTCAACCCAAAATCATGAAAAGGTGTTAGATTCAAGTCATATTGACAAGTCATATAAAATTTTGTCACCTCTAAACAAACCTAATGTTGAATGAGAATAAATTAGAGGACTATAGTTTATTAATAGCTAGAATAAATTCAATTCCAGGCTTATGGATTAAAGTGATAAATTTGAAATATAAAATAAAAGTACAATTGAAAGACAATGTTAGGAGAATGCCAAAGTGTAATACTCATATTGATATTAATAAAATAATGATCAAAATGAAATTAGGATTCTACATCATTTTTTTTTCTTTCCCTTTCTCATCTATTCCAAACAAAAATATCAAACATAATGAAACACTATAAATATAAATCATATAATAATTTATGATATATTTCAATTATTTTTATAATTATATTTGTTTTAAATATTTGATTAAAAATGCATACAAGTATAAAAACTCCTTTACAAGTTAGTAGCCATAGAAGTTACTATTTTGCGATATAATTTAAGATTTTATTCTTAATAACTAATCAATTTTGATAAATTAGTAATTAATAATTAAAAATAATAAATATATAATTGATCAATAAAAAATAAAATAACCAATTATTAATAAAGATGTGGTTGAAAACTTTTAAAAAAACTTTATATTTATATAGAATTTCACATATGCTATATATATTAGACATTTTTTATTTTGTAAATATGAAAATAGAGCTAGGCATATAGTACTTGCAATATATTATGTCATATAATATTTAACTTATACTTATTTATTTATTAATAATATATGATATCTTCATGCACATAAATAATATTTGGAATTTTATGTAGGTAGAATGTTTTTATAGACACTAGACAATTTATTTGAGAAATTTAATTCTGACAAATTATTTAAAAACCAAGTAATAATTAAAAAAAATCTATTAATTTAAACTAGGTAACTAAATGTTAGTATAAATTTACTTCATGAGTGGATAAGGTATGATTTTGAATGAAAACAAATTAGAGGACTATAACTTATTCATAGCTAACATAAATTTAATACTACATTGGACTTGTATGGATAACTTTTACCTAATATAATAAAAATCATTTAGTAGTATTTATGTATGTGTAGCACCATATAATAATATTGAAATTTAAATAAATTTATATCATAGGATGTAATCTTACATATCTTAGATTATCTATTGTTATTATTTATATATATAAAAATATAAATAACATATTACACTATAAATATTAATTGCTTAAATAATTTACTTTTTTGTTATTTCATAACAATACTATTATTACATAATAGAACATTTAAATTTAAATAAATCTACATTCTAGTATTTAATTATATGGATCCTTAATTTTATTATTATTTATATAAATAAATATTATAGTATAAATATTAAGTGTCAACAAATATATATTATATTATTTCATAGTATAAATAATCTACTTATTTATTAATATTCTTTATTAATATCACAATTTAATAACATTATTTGGTGACAAAATTACTCAATTTGTCAAGAAATAATATAATTACCGACGAAACCATTTTGTAAGCAAAAATAGATAAAAAGTTGTAACTTTTAGTCAGGAAATTATTTTCATCACCAAAAATTATAATTAGTGATAGATATTTTTGTAGGAAAATAGTTTATTTTCGTCACAAAAGTGTTTACGCCAAAAAAAAAAAGCGCCAAATTTTCCCGCCACACCTTTCGGCGACAAAAATTTCAAATTCGTTAGGAAAAGTTTGTAGAAAATTGACATTATTGGCAACATCTAAAATTTCATTGGTAAAAGTTACTTTTAGTGACAAAAATAGAATTCACCCCTAAATTTTTGTCACGAAAAGTACATTTTCTTGTAGTGATAGCATCTAGAGCCTTGAGATCACGACTCGAAGTCATTCATGTCAACCATAGCCTTTAGCTGTTCATAGTATCTAGAGCCCTGAGCTCATGACCTGAAGTCATTCATGTCAACCACTGCCTTAAGATGTTCATAGCATAGAGAGCCTTAAGGTCACAACCCGAAGTTGGTCATGTCATCCACAACCATGAGTTATTCATGACATTTGGAGCCATGGGCACATGACTAACAATCGTTCATATAATCAACACCCCTGAGATTTTCATAGCATCTCGAAGCTTGAGCTCACGGGATCCGTAGTTGTTCATATCGCCCACAACCTTGGGTTGTTCATAGCATCTAGATTCCTAAGCTCATGACCAAGATTCTTTCATGCCATGTACAATCCTAAGTTATTCTTAGCATTTAGAGTCATAGGCTGATAACTAGGAATCATTCATATCATCCTCAACCTTGAGTTTTTCATAGCATATAGAGGTCTAAGATCACGGGATCCAGAATCGTTCATATCATCCACAACTCTGAGTTGTTCATAACATCTACAACCCGGAGCACATAAATCGAAATCCTTCATGTCAACTACAATCCTGAGCTATTCATAGCATCTAGAGCCCTCAACTTGTGACCTAGAGTGATTCAGATCATCCACAACCCTGAGTTGTTCATAACATTTAAAATCATAGGCTCATGACCAAGAATCATTCATATCATTCTTATCCCTAAGTTTTTTCATAGCATCTAGAGGCCTTAGCTTACGGGATCCTGAGTTGTTCATAAGATCTAAATCCCTGAGCTCATGACCTGAAGTCATTCATGTCAACCACGACTTCATTTATTCATTGCATATAGAGTTCTAACCTCACAACTCAAAATTGTTAATGTCAACCATAGCTCTAAGCTGGTCATAGTATCTAAAGCCATGAGCTCATGACCTGAAGTTGTTCATGTCATCTATAACCCGAAGTTGTTCATAGCATTTAGAGCCCTAACCTCACAACTGAGAGTCATTCATGTAAACCATAACCCTAAGCTATTCATAGCATCTAGAGCCTTAAGCTCACTACCCGAAATCATTCATGTCATCCACAACCTTGAGCTATTCATTGCATCTAGAGTCCTGAACTCACAACTTGGAGTCGTCCACATCAACCACAACCCTAAGCTATTCATAGCATTTAGAGCCCTGTGCTCAGGACCTAGAGTTGTTCATGTCATCACAGCCCTGAGCTGTTCACAATATTTAGACCCATAGGCTCATGACCAAGGATTGTTCATATCAATCTTAATCCTAAGTTGTTCATAGCATCTAGAGGCCTTGGCTCATAGGATCCCGAGTCATTCATATCATCCATAACTTTGAGCTGTTCATAGAATTTAGAGCTCTGAGCTCATAACCCGAAGTCATTAAATTAAACCTTAACCCTGAGTTGTTCATAGCATCTACAACCCTAAACCCAGGACCTAAAGTCGTTCATGTAAACCACTAGCCTGAGTTGTTCATAGCATCTAGATCCCTAAGCTCACGACTGGGAGTCATTCATGTCCACTACAACTTGGAGCTTTTTATAATATCTAGAGCCATGTGCTCATGACTCGAAGTCATTGATGTTAACCACAACTATGAGTTGTTCATAGCACTTAATGCCTTAAGCTCACAACTTAGAGTCATTCATGTCATCCAAAGCTCTCACCTTTTCATGGCATCTAAAGTCCTTAGCTAACAATTTGGAGTAATTCATGTCAACTAGAGCACTGAACTGTTCATAGCGTTTAAACTCATAGGCTCACGACGAAGAATTGTTCATATCCATCTCAGCCCTTAGTTGTTCATAGAATCTGGAGGCCTAAGCTCATGAGATCTTGTGTCATTAATATCATCCACAACTCTCAATTGTTCATAGCATCTAGAGACCTAAGCTTATGACCCAGTGATTCATTCCCAATTGGTGTCTCAGCTGTCCTCTCAATGGTTCCCAACAATGGTTTGATTTGTGTCCAACTGGTGTCTCTTGATTTTGGTCCTCAGGGAGTAATCAACAAAATTTATAACCTATTACACCATGTACTAGGATAGTCTTAGCTAGCATAGCATAGTGGCTCTAGGGTCGTTCACTGGGATGGGTTTTCACTTCACAATTGATATTAATTCAAAGATGAATTGGTGCCTTTTCATTTGAAGGTTAGCTTTAAAAGAAAACATAAACTTTGGTTGAAAAGGTTTGGTTTTAAGCTAACCAATATAGTAACTGATTTTAATTACAAAGAAAAGTGTTTCTTGGAGTTTCAGATCACTAGGCTCAGATTCCTTGTACAAAAATGGAGTTCTGGTCACTTGTTTCTTTTCCTCGCATTAGAGAATTAACATATAGTTAATTCTCTAACCGGTGTGGTACAGATGCTTCCCCTTAATGGGTTCAAACACTAATTCCCTCTCACTGATGCACCTTGCAATGACTCATGTCTCTCACCTAGCATTTGCCATTCAAGGTGATCTTTAACCTTGGATTACCCGTCAAAAGCTCGCAAGAGATAACTAATGGTTGTTTCCTTAGAGTCCAAAAGCTTACAAAGTGTTGGCTATTCTAGAAAATCCTACCTTCAAACCACCTCCCAAAGGCTCACAAGAAATAAACAAGTGCATCTCAATGGACGGAGATCACTTGCCCTTACCAAGTGTTGGCCCATGTGATTTAAAGGCGTTTTAAGTTAACTAAAAATATAAAAACCATTAACGGGTCACACTTTCTCTTCATTAAAAACTAAAACAACAAAACTTCCAATTTATGCATGAGGAAACTTACCTGGTGATTACTACTCAAAAAGTGCTATTTGATAGCTTGTAATTAACTCTTTTAAACACTTTTGAGTAGTAGTTATCACCTTTTAACCCAATTAACATATTAAGGACTCTTGTAATCAATTCTAATCAAATTGTGTTAAGTTTTGGTGTTTTGATAGCTTTTTTATCACCAAAGCAATCCGAGATTGAGGAGAGTTCTTTGGAATCCATGGCAGAGCAATGGAAAGCTCAGAAACATGAAGAACCGAAGCTTTGAATTCCTTTGCCATAAGCAAATCTAGAATGCAAGGAGTAAGGGATCCTTCAGTCTTCCCTGTAAAAGATGTCCGGACAGGGCATTCGGACACACCATCGGAGGGCGGCGGAACGTGGGCTGTAGCAAGGCTTGCTCACATTAGTCAATGATCTGGACAACATATCCGGATAAGATATGCTATCGTCTAGGGTGTGATGATCACGAGTGTCGTGTGCTTCTCCCTGAGGGAGTCCGGGTAGCATTGTGACGCGTGTCCTGTTGGGGAATCCGGATGGAGTTGCGCTGGATAGCATTGCAGCGCGTGTCCTTTTGGGGAATCCAGATGGAATTGCGCCGAACAGCAATGCGCGCTCCGTGTCATCAGGGGGAGGGGTCCCTACACCTTGTACATGCAGACGGTCCCCTTTGCGACGCGCAGATATCTCACTCTTGGAATTCTGTCCGGTCAGACATGTCTGGATCCTCTAATCGGATATTTTACATCCGGCGCCTAACGCCGGATGGGAGAGGAGGGCGTTTCAACTTCCCCGGTCAAACATATCTGGATCCTCTGATGGCGCTTACCCGGAGAGTTTTGCAACCATTTTGCACAGTGTCGCGGTGTTCTCCTGAAGCTTCCCGATATATGCGACCAACATTTTGAGATATTTTGCTTTAGATATTTGATGTCTAAATCCCCAAACTCTCCTTATAACCCACCTATCATAGGATTCCTTAGTCCTTAAGTAAAAACAAAAGGGTGAATAACCTCTTATATATAGTTTGTAATCTTCTTTAGAAAGGGAGATCTCGGGAGCCTGTTCTTGGAGACAACCTTTTTGTATAAATAAGATATATAAAATACAGAGCACTTGCTCTACTTTTGAGATATATTTTTGTTTTCTCGTTCTTCTTATTTCTAGCCAATCAAACTCTGAGGGTTTTTCCTCAGAGGATGAGAGGCTAGGCTCTTCATCACTTGGAGTGAAGAAAGCCGGGTAAGTTTCCACATGCATAAATTGGAAGTTTTGTTGTTTTAGTTTTTAATGAAGAGAAAGTGTGACCCGTTAATGGTTTTTATCTTTTTAGTTAACTTAAAATGCCTTTAAATCGCCTGGGCCAACACTTGGTAAGGCAAGTGATCTTCATCCATTGAGATGCACTAGTTTATCTCTTGCGAGCCTTTGGGAGGTGGTTTGAAGGTAGGATTTTCTAGAATAGCCAACGCTTGGTAAGCTTTTGGACTCTAAGGAGACATCCATTAGTTATCTCTTGAGAACTTTAGAAGGGAAATCCAAGGTTAAAGATCACATTGAATGGCAAATGCTAGGTGAGAGGCACGAGCCATTGCAAGTTGCATCAGTGAGAGGGATTTAGTGTTTGAACCCATTAAAGGGAAGCATCTATACCACACAGGTTAGATAATTAACTATATGTTAATTCTCTAATGCGAGGAAAAGAAACAAGTGACCGGAACTCCCTTTTTGTACAAGGAACTTGAGCCTAGTGATCTAAACTCCAAGAAACACTTTTCTTTGTAAGTAAAATCAGTTACTATTTTTGGTTAGTTTAAAACCAAACTTTTTTCACTCAAACATCTTTATGTTTTCTTTTAAAGCTAACCTTGAAATGAAACGGCACCAATTCATCTTTGAATTAATATCAATTGTGAAGTGAAAACCCATCCCAGTGAACGACCCTAGAGCCACTATGCTATGCTAGCTAAGGCTATCATAGTACATGGTGTAATAGGTTATAAATTTTGTTGATTACTCCCTTCTGAGGACTAAAATCAAGGGATACCAGCTGGACATGAATCAGCTGAGACACCAATTGGGAACGAATCAAATGGCGTCGTTGCCGGGGATGGTGCCACTTTATAGTGATATCACCTTTTTAGAGTACTTGTGATCTTCATCACAAGTTTGGTGACTTTTATTTTCCTTTTACTAACTCTTTTTATTTGTTGATTTTTCTTTGTTCATATTTTAGTATATCTTTTATTTAGTTTTTAGTTAATCTTAATAATTTTCTTTTTTCTTTAGATTTTTTTTTTCTTTTATTTTCTTTTGTTTTCTCTATTCTTAATTCACAAATTGCTAGTTGTGCATGCCATGTTGAATACGAGATAGCAGAGGAAGCCATGAACTTCATGAGTTATGTGACTGAAGTTTCAAGAGGATGGGATGAACCAAATGCTAGAAATATGGGGAGAATGAAGTCTCAACCTAATGCTAAGGGTGAGATGTATATTTTGAATGACGACATAGACATGAAGGCAAAGATTGCAACTATGGCAAGGAGATTGGAAGAGCTAGAAATGAAGAAGATGCAAGAAGTGCAAGCCATCTCTCAGACACCATTGCAAGCTATGCCTTGTGCCATTTGTCTATCTTATGAGCACTTGGTAGAAGAGTGTCCTACCATTCCAGTGGTAAGAGAAATGTTTGGTGATTGCAACACTTACAATTCCAATTGGAGGAACCATCCAAATTTCTCTTGGAAACCACAACCGCCTCAGTACAAGCAACCTGCTCAAGCACCACAGCAAGCCTTAGACCTTGATCAAGCTATGGTGAATCTTAGCAAGGTCGTGGGAGATTTTGTTGGAGCTCAAAAATCCATCAATGCTCAGCTCAGTCAAAGAATTGACAGTGTACAGAGTTCATTGAACAAAAAGATGGATGGCGTGCAAAGTGATCTATCTCAGAAGATAGATAATCTCCAATATTCAATCTCAAGGTTTGCCAATCTCAACACAGTGCAAGAAAAAGGAAACTTTCCTTCTCAACCTCATCAAAATTCTAAGGGTATCCATCAAGTGGAAGCTCAAAAGGGAGAATCTTCAATGGTGAAGGAAGTTAAAACGGTTATCACTTTGAGGAGTGGTAAAGAGGTTGATCTGCCCACATCCAAGCTAGAGCATGATGAAGAGAGTGAAACAGAGAAAGAAAAAAGAGAGGAAATCAAAGGAAAGAAAAAGAGGAAAAGCATAGAGAAAGATGACTATGATCTTAAAATAGATGAAGAACCACAGAGGATAGTCATCAAGGAAGAAATGATGAAGAAACGCATGCCTCCACTTTTCCCCCAAGCTTTGTATGGGAAAATCATACAAACCAAGTCTCAAGTGATGGATGCAAACTTCATATAGGATCCGGGCAAGCTAAATCAGGATCAAATTTTTTGATGGACTTAGTCTTTCTAAAAGACTAGCTAGTCCATATCTTTTTGTTTTACTTATTACTTGTTTTAATTTTGATTTCAATATTTTAATTTTGATTTCAATGCTTTAATTTTGATTTCAATGCTTTAATTCTAATTTGTTTTGATGTAACATAGGTTTTGGATGATCAAAATCAAGAGGAATGTCAAGAAAGGTGAATGAAGGAAGTTGGGAAGTCAAGAGTCCAACGCTTCAAATGGTGCTCGATTTGGAGGTGAAACGAAGAAGTTATAGCCGTTTGAAGACGACTGTGCAAAGCTGAACGGAAATGTTGCAGCCGCACCCCATAGCTACCCCTTGTGAAATTCCCCTTGGGCTACAAAAAATGTTTTTCTTTTTTCCCTTTGGCTGCAAGACGATCTCCAAGCTACGAAATCACCTCCAGGCTTCGAAATTGGCTTGTGAAATGAAGGGAGGTTTGCAAAAACACCTTGTGAAGCCAGGGGACATTGCGAAAATGCCAACAAAGCCCCGCACCATGCATCTAAAGAGGAGAGCCCTCTCACTGAGATCACACACAACGCCTCTTACTCCATTTCTTACCTCCTTAAACCATCAAATCCCATAGCTACCAGCTGAGAGCTCCAGTTGAGGAGACTATGCCACCTAAGGAGACTACCAAAGCAGAGATCAAATTCTTGATCCAACCCACTCAAGAGGCCACCACAGATGCATCAACTCCACAGGACCCTACCATTACTTGATCATCTCTTTACTTTTTTGTATTTACATATTATATTAGTATACATAATTCCATGTTTTGATGTCTTATATTCTAGGATTGGATGTATTACTGATGATGCATCATATATAGACATCAATTCTTGTTTAAACTTGGCATTTTTCTAATTCCTCTACTCACTAACTCTTTTGTTTTTTTTTGAAACATGTGGTTTCTCCTACATGACTCAGACTCCATGTCACTCAGGAGGTACCACTTCCTCCCTATTTTTCAATCGCTTTTATCACATTGAGGACAATGTTCAGCTTGGTTGGGGGGAGAGTTGAGGAAGGAAGTTTTTGTTATTAATGCTAAGTTATTTTGGTAATTTAGTTCTTTTTTGCTTAATTTTAAATTTTTTTTAAAAGTTTTTAATCTACTCTCTAGGGTTATTAAGGAAAAATTCTCAAAAATGAAAAGGGAGAAATTGAATTTTTGTCTTTTTACTTCACTTAGAGTTTGTATTATGCTTCCTAAAGTTGATGAATTGTTGAAACTTCTATTGAATTCAACCTCAGTTCTTCCACTTTAAGCTATTCACACACTGTGCACAATAGGTTCCGATTATAAGATGAGAAACTATTTCCCTCTTGATTTAGGAAAATTTTAGACTTGGTACTTTTGACCTCATTTAATAGTGTTGGGACACCTTGTAAAAGGCCAATGAGCCTTTGAAAAAAATAATAAAGAAAGAAAGAAAAAAATTGTTTGCTTGCCTTGAAACCCGAGCAAGGTCTGAGGGGTATATGGTGAAAATCTTTAAAATTTGGTGCCCTAAGCCTTCATTGGTTGGGAGTCACCGACCTCAATGCTCGCTACAAGGGTGGATAGGTGGAGTTTAACATACTGTAGGTGCTTGGGTATTAAAATATATTCTCAAAAGTTCGGGGTAAAATCCGAGGAGTTAGTGGTTGAAAGATCCTTAAAGCTTGATGCCCTAAACCTTAATTGGTTGGGAGTCATCGATGGACCCCCGTTACATAGACAAATTAGAAAAGAATACCTTTAGCCTTATACTCCTACAATGAAAAAAAATTATGAACCAAGAGGTGCGTTCTTAGCCTATTGCAGGTTGATCAGCTTGCTAAGCTTTGAAAAAGAACTAGGTTGGGGGGAGAGATTAGTTTAACATACTATATTCGGAAACTAATAAATAACACTTAGATTTTTGTGGAAGAGTAAGGTTTGACCTTTTGGGACTGGAAACTCTTTTAAAGCTTAAATTTGCATAATGCCTTCTCTTTAACAATTGTGATTAGACAAATTAATTGATAACTCTTGTTGAAGTTTGAGTTTTATTTCTTTAATGTTCCATGTGAGAATTAGATCATCATGCCACTTGAAAATTGTTTTTTGATCAGCATGATGTTGTAAATTATAGTACTGTTTATTTTTATTTTTCTCTCCTTCATTGCTAAGGGACTAGCAATATGTCAGTTGGGGGGAGTGATTACTACTCAAAAAGTGCTATTTGATAGCTTGTAATTAACTCTTTTAAACACTTTTGAGTAGTAGTTATCACCTTTTAACCCAATTAACATATTAAGGACCCTTGCAATCAATTCTAATCAAATTGTGGTAAGTTTTGGTGTTTTGATAGCTTTTTTATCACCAAAGCAATCCGAGATTGAGGAGAGTTCTTTGGAATCCATGGCAGAGCAATGGAAAGCTCAGAAACATGAAGAACCGAAGCTTTAAAGTCCTTTGCCATAAGCAAATCCGGAATGCAAGGAGTAAGGGATCCTTCAGTCTTTCCTGCAAAAGATGTCCAAACAGGGCGTCCGGACACACCATCGGAGGGCGGTGGAATGTGGGCTATAGCAAGGCTTGCTCACGTTAGTCAATGATCTGGATAACATATCCGGATAGGATATGCTATCGTTCGGGGTGTGATGATTGCGAGTGTCGTGTGCTTCTCCTTGAGGGAGTTCGAGTAGCATTGCGGCGCGTGTCCTTTTAGGGAATCCGGATGGAGTTGCGCCGGATAGCATTGCGGTGCGTATCCTTTTGGGGAATCCGGATGGAGTTGCGTCGGATAGAAATGCGCGCTCCGTGTCATCAGGGGGAGGGGTCCCTACACCTTGTACACGCAAACGGTCCCCCTTGCGACGTGCGGATATCTCACTCTCGGAATTCTGTCCGGTCAGACATGTCCGGATCCTCTGATCGAATATTTCACATCCGGCGCCTAACGCCGGATGGGAGAGGAGGGCGTTTCAACTTCCCCAGTCAGACATATCTAGATCCTCTGATGGCGTTTACCCGGAGAGTTTCGCAGCCAGTTTGCACAGTGCCGCGGTGTTCTCCTGAAGCTTCCCAATATATGCGATCGACATTTTGAGATATTTTGCTTTAGATATTTGATGTCTAAATCCCCAAACTCTCCTTGTAACCCACATATCATAGGATTCCTTAGTCCTTAAGTAAAAAAAAAAGGGTGAATAACCTCTTATATATAGTTTGTAATCTTCTTTAGAAAGGGAGATCTCGGGAGCCTGTTCTTGGAGACAACCTTTTTGTATAAATAAGATATATAAAAATACAGAGCACTTGCTCTACTTTTGAGATATATTTTTGTTTTCTTGTTCTTATTATTTCTAGCCAATCAAACTCTGAGGGTTTTTCCTCAAAGGATGAGAGGCTAGGCTCTTCATCTCTTGGAGTGAAGAAAGCCGGGTAAGTTTCCACATGCATAAATTGGAAGTTTTGTTGTTTTAGTTTTTAATGAAGAGAAAGTGTGACCCGTTAATGGTTTTTATCTTTTTAGTTAACTTAAAACGCCTTTAAATCGCCTGGGCCAACACTTGGTAAGGCAAGTGATCTTCATCCACTGAGATGCACTAGTTTATCTCTTGCGAGCCTTTGGGAGGTGGTTTGAAGGTAGGATTTTCTAGAATAGCCAACGCTTGGTAAGCTTTTGGACTCTAAGGAGACATCCATTAGTTATCTCTTGCGAGCTTTTGAAGGGAAATCCAAGGTTAAAGATCACCTTGAATGGCAAATGCTAGGTGAGAGGCACGAGCCATTGCAAGTTGCATCAGTGAGAGGGATTTAGTGTTTGAACCCATTAAAGGGAAGCATCTGTACCACACCGGTTAGAAAATTAACTATATGTTAATTCTCTAATGCGAGGAAAAGAAACAAGTGACCGGAACTCCCTTTTTGTACAAAGAACTTGAGCCTAGTGATCTAAACTCCAAGAAACACTTTTCTTTGTAAGTAAAATCAATTACTATTTTTGGTTAGTTTAAAACCAAACTTTTTTCACTCAAACATCTTTATGTTTTCTTTTAAAGCTAACCTTGAAATGAAAAGGCACCAATTCATCTTTGAATTAATATCAATTGTGAAGTGAAAACCCATCCCAGTGAACGACCCTAGAGCCACTATGCTATGCTAGCTAAGGCTATCCTAGTACATGGTGTAATAGGTTATAAATTTTGTTGATTACTCCCTTCTAAGGACTAAAATCAAGGGATACCAGCTGGACACGAATCAGTTGAGACACCAATTAGGAATGAATCACCCAGCTTTCTTCACTCCAAGAGACGAAGAGCCTAGCCTCTCATCCTCTGAGGAAAAATCCTCAGAGTTTGATTGGCTAGAAATAAAAAGAACGAGAAAACAAAAATATGAAGGAAAAACAAAGAAATTGCTCTGTAAAATATATATCTTCCTCCCGTCGAATTACATGATAATATGAGAACAAGCTCCCGATCCTCTTTTTAAAGAAAATTGCAAACTATATATAAGAGGTTATTCACTCCTTTGTTCTTGCTTAAAGACTAAGGAATCCTATGATAGGTGGGTTACAAGGAGAGTTTGGGGATTTAGACATCAAATATTTAAAGAAAAATATCTCAAAATGTCGGTCAGGAAGCTTCAGGAGAACACCGCGGCACTGTGCAAAATGGCTGCGAAATTTTTGTAGCAAAAGGACAACATTTTCACAGCCAAAGGCTGATTTCGTAGTCGTGCAACATTCTGCCTTCAGCTTGGAGTGATCTGCTTGAAATGGTTGTAACTCCTTCATTTCAACTCCGAATTGCACACCATTTAAAGTATTGGATTGTTGACTTCCTGAGCTTCGAAACGACATATAGCATGCATAAATTGGACTTTGGGAAGTGCTCCAAAAGTGGCTGAAATGACTGTCATCAACAATGCTTCATGTTAGATTTCTCTTTGCTTCCCCTCCTTGCATTCCGGATTTGCTTATGGCAAAGGACTTTAAAGCTTCAAAGCTTTGGTTCTTCATGTTTCTGAGCTTTTCATTTGCTTTGCCATGGATTCCAAAGAACTCTCCTCAATTTCGGATTGCTTTGGTGATCAAAAAACTATCAAAACACCAAAACTTAACACAATTTGATTAGAATTGATTGCAAGGGTCCTTAACATGCCAATTGAGTTAAAAGGTACTAACTACTACTCAAAAGTGTTTAAAAGAGTTAATTACAAGCTATAAAATAGCACTTTTTGAGTAGTAATCACTCCCCCCAACCGACATATTGCTAGTCCCTTAGCAATGAATGAGAGAAAAATAAAAATAAAAAGTACTATAATTTACAACATCTTGCTAATCAAAAAACAATTTCCAAGTGGCATGATGATCTAACTCTCACATGGAACATTAAAGAAATAAAACTCAAACTTCAACAATCGTTATCAAACACCTTGTCTAACCACAATTCATAAAGAAAAGGCATTATGCAAATTTAAGCTTTAAAGAGTTTCCACTCCCAAAGGGTCAAACCTTGCTCTTCCACAAAAATCTAAGTGTTACTTATTAGTTTCCGAATATAGTATGTTGAACTAATCTTTCCCCCCAACCTAGTTCTTTTTCAAAGCTTAGCAAACTGATCAACCCCCAATAGGCTAAGAACGCACCTCTTTTCTCACAATTTTTTTCATTGTAGGAGTACGAGGCTTAAAGGTATTCTTTTCTAAATTGTCCATGTAACAGGGGTCCATCGATGACTCCCAACCAATTAAGGTTTAGGGCATCAAGCTTTAAGGATCTTTCAACCACTAGCTCCTCAGATTTTACCTCGGACTTTTGAGAATGAATTTTAATACCCAAGCACCTACAGTATGTTAAAATCCACCTATTCACTGTAACGAGCATTGAGGTCGGTGACTCCCAACCAATGAAGGCTTAGGGCCCCAAGTTTTAAAGATTTTCACCATATACCCCTCAGACCTTGCTCGGGTTTCAAGGCAAGTAAAACATTTTTTTCTTTCTTTCTTTTTCTTTAAAAGGCTCGTTGGCCTTTTATAAGGTGTCCCAACACTATTAAATGAGGTTAAAAGTACCGAGTCTAAATTTTCCTAAGTCAAAAGGGGAAATAGTTTTTCATCTTATAATCGGAACCTATTATGCACAGTGTGTGAATAGCTTAAAGTGGAAGACATAAGGTTGAATTCAATAGAAGTTTCAACAAATCATCAACTTTGGTAAGCATAATACAAATTCTATGTCAAGTAAAAAGACAAAAATTCAATTTCTCCCTTCTCATTTTGAGAAATTTTCCTTAATAACCATGGAGAGTAGAATAAAAACTTTTTAAAAATTTTAAAAAAATAAGCAAAAAGTGACTAAATTACCAACATACTTAGCATTAAAAACAAAACTTCCTTCCTCAACTCTTTTCCCCCCAACCAAGCTGAACATTGCCTTCAATGTGGCAAGAGCGATTAAAAAACAGGGAGGAAGTGGTACCTCCTGAATGACATGGAGTCTGAGTCGTATAGGAGAAACCGCATGTTTTAAAAACAACAAAAATTATGAGTAGAGGAAATTAAATGATATTATGCCAAGTATACTAAAAAATAATGGATATGTATTACTTTAAGAAAGTACACTATGAACTAAGAACAAGTAATACATCCAATCCCAGTATATAAAACATAAAAAACATAGGATCACAAGTTCTACTATAATAAGGAAATACAAAAAAGAAAATAGATATATGATCAGGTGGTGGTGGGAGGATCATGTGTAGACGATGGCTCGACTGTAGAAGTCTGAGTGCTCGGGATGGGTGTCTCTATCTGTCCTATAGTCATCTCCTCAGGGGGCACAGTTTGCTCTGCTAGAGGAGCGTCCTGGGATGGATCTGTAGGCTCTGATGAGCCAAGCATATCATGCTCAGGTGGTGATAGAATATCCAAATGTTGTTGCATTTGCCTAAGGATGGCAGTATGCTGGGTCTGGGTGGCGATAAGCTGATCTTGATGTGCACATACGACTGCCATTTGCTAGGTAAGGACGTTGTAAGTAGCGGTCAATGTCTGCAAAGTATGACATAGGCCTCTGAACTCTGAAATAGATATGGAGATACTAGACTCAGATGGACGAGGCACGGATGTAGCTGGTACAACTGGCGGAGTCCCAGGAGTGGTAGGATGAGCAGAAAATGTGGCCTCAGGCGTAAGTCCTATAGAAGGCACTGCAGGGGCAGGTGCTATGATCTCTGTAGGTATCTCAGCCTACTGTGGCTCCTTTGGATGCTCTGGCTGTGGTATCTCTGGATGCTCTGGTCCAGCTGGGGCTCCTAGATGTGCAACATAAGCCGTCATACTAGTCCATTTGTCGAGAGTGAATATCTCTCAGCAAATGCGTCTATGCTCAAGCTAAGGCTCAGAAGGATAGCCCAAATGCTCTAATATCTAACAGAGCATCTACTCTCAGTATCACATCTACTCTCAGTATCTTCTTCCTGTGGACCTTCTCTTCAAAGTAAAGAAGAGCGGTCATGATCAAATGATGAGGGTCAAAGTAAAAACCCTCTGAAATCTTCAACAAGGCCTCCGATATAGCTCCCCTCCTCTACACCATGTGCTGAAGTGGAAATATGTTGTGGCGTAAGAGTGCATCTAGAAGAAACATGCTGGGTGGAAGCTCCTTCCTAAAAAAAAATGAGCGTGTGGACCCCTGGACAATATATGAACCATATAACTCTAAGAAGAATGAGCCCACTCTCTATAATCCTCTGGACGCACTGGCTCATATGGAATGCGCAGGGCCTTTGCAATGTGTCTGGCTCCTAAGATACAATGACGTCCATCAATAGTGAAGTGGATGACAGTAGGATCCTGAATGAGATGTGTAGTCATAGACTGATAAAAGTCTAACGCTACTCTGGGATAGAAGAAATCCTTTGGAGTCATCAAGTGCTCCAAATGGTACCTCTGAAGTAAGTGGAATGAATCTTTGAGCTATGGCTGGTGTCTGAAAGTCTCTCTATTAAAACATAGCTTAAAGTGGAATGGTCTAGCCCGGCAATCCAAATTGCCCTCTATGGGTGGCTGAGTAACCATAGGTCGCCTGATAACCACTTTCGGAGTCATCCCAGAAGGAATCTGAGACTCTATAGTAGGCGGCTGTGGCTATGGAGGATCAGATGGCTCTACTGGAGCTGGGACTTTGGCTTTCTTAGTAAGAGGATGACTAACTAACTTCTTGGGATGTGAAGAGCTTGTGCCTGGTGTAGTGGGTGGTCTCCTGGTCTGATATCTTCGTTGAGGAGGACTAGACGGCGCTCCATCTTCGGAAGGTGGGATGGCAGGTGGCTGTGGAAGCTCAGTCATGGAGTCTCGCACAGGTGAGGCTCTTAGTGTACCGCTGCGGGCTGATGGAGATGGGGTCTTGGCTCCTCTTGTTTTGGCCATGGTTGAAGTGAAGAGGCTTCAGAGGGTGGGCAGAGGTGTGCGGGGTGCTATGCTTCAGATGGATGTTGTCTGGACTTCCCTTGGAGAGGGCCCTCTAATTTTGGTTGAGTTTCGCACTTGAAGAGGCTTTTCGTAGGTCAAAATAGTTGTGCGAAATGAAACTTAGGAATTTAGAGGCTTAAATAGGTATTCAAATGACGATTGGAATTTTCACAAGAGGAGGCCCATTTCACAGCCAAAGAGGGATTTTGTAGCAAAAGGGGAATTTCGCAAATGGGCTTGATGTAGGCATCATTTCTTAATTCCTCCATCTCATTAAGGTCTAAGCACCTCTTTGCCCCAGCTCTGGTTGAGTCCATGTTTACCTTCTTAATTACCCACTAAGCCTTATATTCAACTTCCACAGGGAGATGGCATGCTTTGCCATAGACTAGGTGATAAGGAGACATGCTAAGAATAGTCTTGTAGGCTATTCTATATGCCCATAGTGAATCATGGAGCTTAACAGACCAATCTCTTTTGCTCATGTTCACCACTTTCATCAATATATTCTTGATTTCCCTATTTGCTAACTCAACTTGTCCGGAAGTCTGAGGGTGATAAGGTGTAGCTACCTTAGCTAAAAGGGTTTTAAAAGGCCTGTTGCAAAAATGAGTACCCTCATCACTGATTATGGCCTTGGGCACCCTAAATCTTGAGAAGATGTTCTCTTTGAGAAACTTGAGAACAACTCTGTGATCATTGTGTTTGCATGGGATTGCCTCAACCCATTTAGAAACATAGTCTACCCCCACCAAAATGTAAGAGTTACCAAAAGACAGTAGGAAAGGTCTCATGAAGTCAATGCCCCAAACATCAAAGAGATCAACTATTAGAATGGGGTTTATAGGCATTTGATTTCTTCGTGTCAGCTTCCCAAGCCTTTGGCATCTATCACAGCTCCTACACATGGTGTGGGCATCTTTGAAGAGTGATGGCCAACTAAAACCTGATTGCAACATCTTCATGGCTGTTTTTTGAGAGGCAAAGTGGCCTCTACATGCACTCTCATGGTAATGACTGAGGATTCCTTGTTGCTCTTCTCCAGGGACACACTTCCTTATTATTTGATCCGCACAATACTTGAAAAGAAAAGGTTCTTCCCAATAGTAGGCATGAATCTTTACAAAGAAGTGTCTCCTATCTTGTGCTTTCCACTCACTTGGAACTTCACCAGTAACTAGATAGTTACCAATATGAGCATACCAAGGAGTATTTGCTAGCAACATGAGCGATTGCTCTAGAAAGTCATCATTAATAGGTAAAACATGGGAGTTGTGCGCTATAGCCAACCTTGAAAGGTGGTTAGCTACCACATTCTCCACTCATTTCTTATCTCTGATTTGGAGATTGAACTCTTGTAGTAAGAAGATCCATCTAATCAACCTTGCTTTTGCATCTTGCTTTGTCAATAAATACTTCAAGGCTGAATGGTCAATGAAAACAACAATGAAAGACCCTACTAGATAAGCACGAAACTTGTCTAAGGCAAACACTACAGCTAACAATTCTTTCTTTGTGGTTGTGTAGTTCATTTGCGCTTCGTTCAATGTCTTGCTTGCACAGTAGATCACATAGGGTTTTCCATCTTTTCTTTGGCCAAGAACAGCTCCTATAGCAAAGTCACTGACATCACACATCACTTCAAAGGGTAGTTTCCAGTTAGGAGCCCTCACTATTGGAGCAGTTGTCAAAAATTGCTTTAGTTACTCAAAACTCCTTTGACATATGTCATCTCATACAAATTTAGCATCCTTAGCCAATAGTTCACAAAGTGGCTTTGAAAGCTTAGAGAAATCTTTTATAAACCTCCTATAGAACCCTGCATGGCCAAGGAATTACGTTACTCCTTTTACAGTTGTTGGGGATGGCAATTGGACAATAAGTTCCACCTTTGCTTTATCAACTTCAGTGCCTTTCTTTGAGATGATGTGGCCAAGGACAATTCCTTGTTGTACCATAAAATGGCATTTCTCCCAATTAAGCACCAAGTCCTTTTCAATGCATCTGTTCAGAACCACTTCCAAGTTAACTAAGCATTCCTCAAATGTACTTCCATATATGGTGATGTCATCCATGAAAACCTCCATAATTCGCTCCACCATATCACTGAAGATACTTAACATACATTGTTGGAATGTTGCAGGTGCATTGCATAAACTAAAAGGCATTCTTCTGTAGGCATATGTTCCAAATGGACATGTGAAAGTGGTTTTCTCCTGATCTTCAACATCGATTTCTATTTGAAAATACCCGGAGTAGCCGTCCAAGAAACAATAGAAAGGATGGCCTGAGACTCTCTCCAACACTTGATCAATAAATGGTAATGGAAAATAATCCTTCCTTGTCACAACATTCAATTTTCTATAATCAATACACACTCTCCAACCTGAAGTGAGGCGTGTAGCAACTTCTTCTCCTTTTTCATTTTGCACCACCATGATCCTTGACTTCTTTGGTACCACTTGAGTAGGACTCACCCATGGCCTATCTGATATGGGGTAGATAATACCTGCTTGAAGTAGCTTCAGAACCTTAGCTTGCACCACCTCTTGCATATGAGGATTCAATCTTCTTTTAGGTTGACGAATTGGTTTAGCTTCTTCTTCCATGTATATATGATGTGTACAGACCAAAGGACCGATGCCTTTCAAGTCAGATATTTGCCATCCTATTGCTTTCTTACACCTCTTGAGAACTTCAAGTAGACACACCTCCTGAGGAGTAGTAAGAGATGAAGATACAACAATAGGGCACTTTTTATTCTCTTTTAGGTATGTATATTTCAACTCCGTGGGCAGGGGCTTCAGATTGAGCTTTGGGGTCTCCTCTTTAGCAGCTTCTTGTGCTTCCTCTTTATTGAACAAAGGTAGAATTTATTCTCTCCTCCTCCAACGTTGTAGAGAAGCAAGCACATCTGAGGGTTCATGCAACCCTTCTTCAAGATCCCCAAGACTTTTATTTAACTTCTCTTGCATTTTCTGATTACAATGCTCCTCCACTAGAGTGTTAATGATGCACACCTCTTTTGGACCTTCTTTTTCTTCCGGAGTGATTGGCTTTTTGGACATATAGAAGATATTAAGCTCCAATGTCATGTTGCCAAACATGAGTTGCATGATTCCATTCTTATAATTTATGATTGCATTTGATGTAGCTAGGAATGACCTTCCAAGGATAATAGGAACATAATTAGTTTCCTTGACATTTGGGTCCGTGTCAAAAACAACAAAGTCTACTGGATAGTAGAAATTATCAACTTGAACTAAGACATCTTCAATTATCCCTCTTGGAATTTTTACTGATCTATCTACTAAAGATAGAGTGATTGATGTTGGCTTCGATTCACCAAGTCCCAATTGCTTATAGACAGAGTATGGTAGCAAATTCACACTTGCTCCCAAGTCTAACAAAGCTTTCTCCACTATAGTTCCTCCAATTATAACCGAAATGGTAGGGCAACCCGGATCTTTGTACTTCAAAGGAGACTTGCACTGTATGATAGCACTTACTTGCTCAGTCAAGAAGGCTTTCTCATTCACATTCAACCCTCTTTTGATAGTACACAAGTCCTCTAGGAATTTTGCATAAGTTGGAACTTGTTTAATCATATCTAGCAATGGGATGTTGACCTTCACCTGTCTCAATACTTCAAGAATTTCTAATGCATTTTTTATTCCCTTTTTTCCATGCAAAGATTAAGGAAAAGGTGGAGGTGTGTGTTTCTTCATCACATCTCCCTTGATAAGTACTTTCTCTGGAGTTGCATTCACTGTTGAATCATGGTCCTCTTTCCCTTCACTGCTATCTTTATTCTTTCCTTTGATTTCCTCCGTCTTCTCTGTCTCTTTTTCTTCTTCCTCTTTCTCAACATGTGGCTTGGGTGTTGGCAGCTCAACCTTTTTACCACTCCTTAGAGTGATCAAGGCTTTGACATCTCTCACTTGTGAAGACTCTCCTTCATGAGTTTCCACTTCATGGATACCCTTGGGGTTTTGGTGAGGTTGAGAAGGAAATCTCCCCTTCTCTTGCATTGTGTTAAGGTTAGTGAGCCTTGAGATTGAGTATTGGAGATTATCTATCTTCCGAGATAAGTCATTTTGCATTCCATCCATCCTTTTATTCAATCTATTCTCTACACTGTCAATTCTTTGACTGAGTTGAGCATTGATGGATTTCTGATCTCCAACAAAATCTCCCACGACCTTGCTTAAATTCACTATTGCTTGCTCAAGATTTGAAGCTTGTTGAGATGCTTGAGCTGGCTGTGTATACTGAGGTGCTCTTGGCTTCCAGGAGAAATTTGGATGGTTCCTTCAATTTGAGTTGTAAGTATTACAGTATGAAGCATTGATATTGGGCTTGAATTGTCTAATGACATTTGCTTCATCTCCAAACATTTCCCTAGCAGCTGGAATTGTAGGACACTCCTCCACCAAGCACTCATACGATTGACAAATAGGGCATGGCTTGACTTGCACTGGTGTCTCAGCAACGGCTTGCACTTCATGTATCTTTTTCAGTTTTAGCTCCTCTAATATTCTTGTCATAGCTGCAACTTTTGCTTTCATGTCAATATCTTCATTCAAGGTATACATCCCAGCCTTAGCATTAAAGGCATTTGGTTGAGACTTCATCTTCTCGACTTCTCCTTTGTTCGTTTCATCCCATCCCCTTGAAACTTCAGCCATATAACTCAAGAAGTGCATGGCTTAATCTAGATTCTTACTCATGAAATCTCCTCAACACATAGTCTTGAGGAGTTGCTTCATTGAGGAAGACTTAGCCATGTATCAAAACCATGATGAGGACAAGCATTGATGGCTTCCATGTATCTCTCCCAACACTCATAGAATTTCTCATTCTCTTTAGCTGAGAAGTTTGAAAATTCCCTTTTCAAGCCATTTGTCCCATGAGTAGGGAAAATTTTCTTAAGGAATTCAGCTTGCAAATCAGTCCAAGTTCAGATACTCCTTGGCCTTAAAGAATTAAGCTAAATCTTTGCCTTATCCTTTAGAGTAAAAGGAAATAGCTTTAGCCTCATCAAGTCGATCGAGGCTCCTCCCTCTTAGAATGTATTACAAACATCTTCAAATTCCTTGATGTGTGCATAGGGATTCTCACTTTCCATCCCATGGAAAGTAGGTAGAAGCGGAACAATATGCGGTCTAATTACTAGATGCTCTGTAGGGGGCACTATACATGATGGTGCACTCATACAAGGTGGATGCATGCGGTCCCTCATTGATCTGAATGCATTGGGATTATCCTGATGACCATGGTGACTATGCTGATCTTCAGGTGTAGCTTCCATGATGTTCAAGCTTAATTCCAACTCCTTTTTATGAGGTGTTTCAAGTTTCAGAAGCCTTCCTCCACTGTCTTGTATCCAATTTGGCATACACAACTAGTATCAACTGTAACAAAAACAAAGATACAAAAGAAAACAAAACTACAAAAAGACTAAGATTAACTAAAACTAAATTAAAAGGTGTGCTAAAATATGAACAAGTAGAAGAAACAATTAAAAAGAGTTAGTAAGATGAAAAAAAAAATCACCAAATTTGTGATGAAAATCACAAGTAATATGAAAATATAATATCACTGTAAAGTTGGCACTTTTCCCGACAACGACACCATTTGATTCCGTGCCCAACTTCCTTAACTCTAAGAGACAAAAAACCTAGTCACTCATTCTCTGAGGAAACATCCTCAGAGCTTGTTTGGCTAGTGAGAAAAATACAATCAAAATGAGTAGGTAAGGCAGAGCAAAGCTCTGTGTATTCCTTTCTTCAAAACTATACAAAAGTTGGTCTCTGAGAACAAGCTCCCGAGATCTCTTGTGTAAAGAAAATTACAAATGATATATAGGAGGTTATTCACCCTTTCTTCTTACTTCATAACTAAGGAATCCTATGATTGGTGGATTACAAGGAGAAAATGGGGATTTAAACAACAAATATCTGAAGAAAAAATCTAAAAGAGTCGGTCGCAAATATCTGGAAGCACACAGATGGATTTCGTAGCTTACAACATGGCCTGTGAAAATTTCACATGCTGAAAGTGTCAATTTCGCAAGAAAAGGCTGATTTCACAGCTTGCACTTTGTGATTTCGTAGCTTGTGAAATTGCCTTCTAGCTTGGTGCGATTATCTTCCAATGGCCATAACTTCTTTATTTCAACTCTGATTTGTGCACCATTTAAAGCGTTGGACTCCTGACTTCCTGAGCTTTGAAACAACATATAGTATGCATAAAATAGACTCCAAGAAGTGGTCAAAATGTGTCCTACAGTTGCTATCCTCTTGGAAATCTTCACGTTAGATTCCTCTCTCTCTTTTTCCTCCTTGCATTCTTGATTTAATTTTGGCAAAGGATTACAAAGCTCCAAAGCTTGGATTCTTCCTATAAATGAGCTTCCATTTGCTTTGCCATGGATTATATAGAACTCTCCCTCATCTTAGATTGCTTTGGTGATCATAAAGCTATCAAAAACACCAAAACTTAACACAGTTTGATTAGAAATGATTGCAAGGGTCCTTAACATGCCAATTGAGTTAAAAGGTAATAACTACTACTCAAAAGTATTTAAAAGAGTTGATTACAACTATAAAATAACACTTTTTGAGTAGTAATTAGTAGCATCCAAGGCCTTAATCTCATGACCTATAATAGCCTATCCCATCCACAACCCTGAGCAGTTCATAGCATCGAAAGCCCTGAGCTCATGACTTAGAGTTGTTTATGTCAACCACAGCCTTGAGCTATTCATAGTATTTTGAGCCTTGAGCTCAAGACCAGGAATCGTTCATGTCTTCATAGCCTTAAGTTGTTCATAGCATCTAAAGGCTTGAGCTCGTGATGAATAATTATTCATATCATCCACAACCTTTAACGGTTCATAGCATCTTGAGGTGTGAGCTTATATGATCTTGAGTCATTCATGTGATCCATAACTCTAAGTTGTTCATTGCTTTTAAAGCACCGAGCTTAAGAATCAAAGTCTTTCATGTCGACCACAGCCCTATTCATAGCATCTAAAGCCTTAAGCTCATGACTCAAAGTTGTTCATGTCATTCCTAACCATGAGTTGTTCATAGCATCTAAAGGCCTAAGCTCATAACCCGAAGTCATTCCTATTAACCACAACCTTGAGCTGTTCACACCATGTAGAACCTAGAGCTCCCAACCCATAGTCTTTCAAGTCAATAATAGCCTTGAGCTGTTCAGAATATCGTTCATAGCATCTAAAGCTCGTAGGTCACAATCTTGAGTCGTTCATTTGAACCCTAACTCTATGTTGTTCATAGCATCTAGAGCCTTGACCTCAAGACCCAGAGTCTTTCAAGTGAACAACAACCTAGAGCTAGTCATAGTATCTAAAGGCTTGAGATCATGAGTCAGAGTCATTCATGTCATCCACAAACCTGAGTTGTTCATAACATCCAGACCTTAAGATCACGAGTTGGAGTTGTTCATGTCAACCGTAGCCCTGAGCTTTTCATAGCATCTAGAGCCTTGAGCTCACAACCCGTAGTCGCTCATGTCAAAGGCAACCTAGAGTTATTCATAGCATTTACAAGCATGTCCTCACAACCTGGAGTTGTTCATGTCAACTGATTCTGTGCCCAGTTGGTGTCTTCTAATTCAGTCCTTAGATGGGAGTAATCAACAAAATTTATAACCTATTTCACCATGTACTAGGATAGCCTTAGCTAGCATAGCATAGTGGCTCTAGGATCATTCACTGGGATGGGTTTTCATTTCACACCTGATATTATTTTAAAGAATTAGATTAGTGCTTTTTCTTTTCTAAGTTAGCTTTAAAAGAAAACATAAACTTTGGTTTGAAAAGGTTGGTTTTAAGCTAACCAAAAAAAATAGTAATTGGGTTTTAATTACAAAGAAAAGGGTCTCTTGGATTTTCAGGTCACTAGGTTCAGGCCCCTTATTCAAAAGTGGAGATTCCGGATCTTTCCTCGTATTGGGGATTTAACCTATAGTTATCCTCCCAACCGGTGTGTTACAGTTGCTTCCCATTAATGGTTTCAACGCTAATTCCCTCTCACTGATGCATCTTGTAATGGCTCGTGCCTCTCACCTAGCATTTGCCATTCAAGGTGATCCTTAGCCTTGAATTACCCTTCACAAGTTCGCAAGAGATAACTAATGGATGTCTCCTTAGAGTCCAAAAGCTTACCAAGTGTTGTTGGCTATTCTAGAAAATCCTACCTTTAAACCACCTACCAAAGGCTTGCAAGAGATAAACTAATGTAACTCAATGGATGGAGTCCACTTGCCCTACCAAGTGTTGGCCCAGGTGATTTTAAGGCTTTTTAAGTTAACTAAAAATATAAAAACCATTAACGGGTCACAACTTCCTCTTCATTAAAAACTGAAACAAGGAAAAATCCTACCTTTGTATCCGAGTCCCTTACCTAGTTTCCTTCAATCCAAGAAACAAAAAGTCTAGCCACTCATCCTCTAAGAAAACATCTTCAGAGGTTGTTTGGCTAGAATGAAAAATACAATCAAAATGAGAAGGTAAGGTAGAGCAACGCTCTGTATATTTCTTACTAAAAACATGTACAAGTGATCCCCTCTCCAATATCTTCCCCTCCTCAGAGATATGAAAGATATCAGAGATGGTTTTGAGATATGGAATTGTATCTGGGATTGTCTCTCGGGGATTGTTATTACAAGGAGATATCTTAGGATATATAAGGAGAGATATTTTCAACCTCTTAATTAGATATCCTAAATATCTTAAAAGATCTTCAACTGATTACAAGGAGAGAATTGATAATTTATACCAAATATCTTAAGGTAAAAAAATCTAAAAGAGTTGGTGTAAAATATATAGATATTACATTTTCGCATTGGAGACAGGTGGTGCGGAGAATTTTGCATCGGAGAAAGTTAGTGTGGAAATTTTCGCATTGGGAAAGTGTGCTGCGTAAATTTTTGCATTGAGAAATGTCAGTGCGAAGTCAATGCGAAGTCAATGTGGAAATTTTCGCAGCAGGAAATGTCAATGCGAAGTCAATGCGGAAATTTTCGCATCAGGAAATTTCAATGCGAAATTCCTCCTCAACTTTGTATAGTCGCATTCAAATGGCCATAACTTCCTCATTTTAGCTCAAAATTGCACACCGTTTGAAGCATTGGACTGCTGACTTCATGAGTTTCGAAATGATATATAGCATGTAAGAATTGGACTCCAGGAAGTGCTCCAGATTTTCCCTGAAACTTCTGTCCTTTGAATTTCGCATAGCATGTGAAGATTTTGCATCAGCATGCAAAATTGCTTCTTGATGGATTTCTCTCTCTGATCCTCTTCCTTGCATCTCTTGATTGGCTTGGAAACTAATTCCCAAGGGTTGAACAAGGTTCTCCCTCATTCTTGGCTTTCTTCAATGATCAAAAAGCTATCAAAAACACCAAAACTAGCCAAAAATTGATTAACAACATATGTAAAGGTCCTTAATGTGCCAATGGAGTTAAAAGGTATTAATTACTACTCAAAAATGTTTAAAAGAGTTTATAACAAGCTGTAAAAGAGCACTTTTTGAGTAGTAATCATCAACTATAGCCTTGAGTTATGGATAGTATCTCAAGCTCCGAGCTTAAGACCCGTAGCAAATCATGTCAAGCGCAACCTAGAGCTGTTCATAGTATTTAGAGCCCTAAGATCATGACCTAGAGTCGTTTGTGTGAACAACAACCCTTAGTCGTTCATGTCAATCATAGCATAAAGCTGTTTGTAGCATCTAGAGCCCTAAGCTCATGACCTAGAGTCATTAAGGTTAACCACAACCCTTAGTGGTTTATAACATCAAAAGCCCTCAGCTCACGACCGGTAGTCATTCATGTCAACCACAATCTAAAGTTGTTCATAGCTTCTAAAGATTTAAGCTCATGACCTGGAGTCATCATGTCAACCACAACCCTAAGCTCTTCATAGTGTTTAGCGGCCTGAGCTCATGACCTGGAGTCATTCAAGTCACCTACAAGCCTAAATTATTCATAGGATCTAGATTTTTGAGATCACGACTCGTAGTCAATCATGTTAACCACAACCCCGAGTTGTTCATGACATCCAAAGCCTTGAGCTCATGACTCAGAGTCTCTTAAGTTAATAACGACCCTAAGCTTTTCATAGTATCTAGAGGCTTGAGCTCATGAGCCGTAGTCATTCATGTCATTTACAACCCAGAGCTGTTCATAGCATCTTGAGCCTTGAGCTCACAACTTGGAGTCGTTCATATCAACCACAACCCTAAGCTATTCATAGTATCTAGAGGCTTGAGCTCGTGACCTAGAGTTGTTCATGTCATCCACATCCTTGAATCATTCATAGGAATGAGAGCCTTTAGCTCACAACCCATAGTCATTTTTGTCAACCATAGCCTTGAGCTGAAGACCCGGAGTCTTTCAAGTCAATATCGTACTTGAGCTATTCATAATATATGGAGGCCTGAGCTCATGATTCGGAGTCGTTCATGTCATCCATAACCCTGAGTTGTTCATACTAATCTAGAGCCCTCAGCTCATGACCTAAAGTTGTTCATGTCAACCATATCTCTGAGTTGTTCATAGCATCTAGAGCCCCAAGCTCATGACCCATAGTCATTCATGTCAACTACAACCTAGAGCTACTCATTACATCTAGAACCCTCAACTCACAACCATGAGTCATTCATGTCAACCACAACTCTGACCTGTTCATACCATCTAGAGCCTTGAGTTCATCACCCAAAGTCATTCAAGTCAACAACAGGCCTGAGCTCATGGGCCGGAGTCATTCATGTCATCCACAACCCTGAGTTGTTCACAACATCAGGAGCATTGGCATCATGAGCTAGAGTTGTTCATTTCAACCAAAGCCCTTCTTTACTCATAACACCCTGAGCTCATGACCTGTAGTTTTTCGTGTCAACCACACTCTATAGCTATTCATAACATTTAGAGACCTGAGCTCACAACCTGGAGTCATTCATGTCAATCCCAAGTCTGAGCTATTCATAGCCTTTGGAGCCCTAAGCTCATGAGCTAGAGTCGTTCATGTGAACCACAACCAAAATCTATTCATAACATCTAGAACTCTAAGCTAACAACCAAGATTCGTTCATGTCAACCACAACTCTAAGCTCTTTATAGTATCTAGAGGATTTAGCTCATGACTTGGAGTAGTTCAAGTCATCCGCAACCCTGAATTATTCATAAGATTAAGATCCTTGAGATCATGACTTGGAGTTGTTTATGTCACCACAATCTTGAGCTATTCAAAGCATATAGAGCCTTGAGCTCACAACCTAGAGTCTTTCAAGCCAACAATAGCACTAAGCTATTCATAGTGTCTAGATGCCTTAGATCATGAGCCATAGTCATTCATGTCATCCACAACCCAAAGTTGTTCATAGAATCTAGAGCCCTGAGCTCACTATTTGGTGTCATTCATGTCAACCACAACCCTGAGGTGTTCATAGTATCTATAGGCTTGAGCCAATGACCTGCTTAGCTCATGTTATCCACATCCCTAAATTAATCATAAGATATACAACCCTGATCTTACAACCTCGAGTCATTCATTTCAATAACACTAAGTTGTTCATTTTATCTAGAGCCATTAGATTATGACTTAGAGTTTTTCAAGTCAATAAAGGCCTTGAGCATTTCATAGTATCGAGAAACCTGAGCTCTTGAGCCAGTGTCATTCATGTCATCCACAACCCTGAGTTGTTCATGGCACCTAGAGCCCTAAGCTCATGACCTGGAGTTGTTCATGTCAACCATAGCTCTGAGCTGGTCATAGCATCTAGAGCCCTAAGCTCATGATCTGTGGTCATTCATGTCAACCACAGCCTAAAGCTGTTCATAGCATCTAGAACCTTGAGCTCACGACTTGGAGTCATTCATCTCAACTATAACCCTGACCTGTTCATAACATCTAGAGCCTTTAGCTTATGACTCAAAGTCATTCAAGTCAATAACAGCCCTGAGCTAGTCACAGTATTTAGAGGCCTGAGCTCATGAGTCAGAGTCATTCCTGTCATCCATAACCCTAAGTTGTTCACAACATCTAGACCCTTGAGATCATAGGCTAGAGTTTTTCATGTCAATTATAGCCCTTAATTATTCATACCATCTAGTACCTTGAGCTCATGACCTATAGTCGTTCATGTCAATCGCACCCCAGAGTTATTCATACCATCTAGAGACCTGAGCTTATGACCAGGAGTCATTCATGTCAATGACAACTCTGAGTTGTTCATAGCATCTAGAGCCATGAGCGCATGACCTGTAGTCATCCATGTCAACCATAGCCTAGAGTTGTTCTTAGGATCTAGGGCTTTGAGCTCATAACTTTGATTTGTTCATGTTAAGCATAACTCTAAGTTCTTCATAGTATTTAGAGGCTTGAGCCCATGTCCTGGAGTCATTCATGTCATCCATAACCCTAAATTATGCATGCCATCAAGATTCTTAAGGTGACAACCCAGAATTGTTCATGTCAACAACAACCTTAAGCTATTCAAAGCATTTAGAGCCTTGAGCTCACTACCCAGGTTCTTTCAAGTAAATAACAACCTTGATCTATTCATAGTATCTAAAGGCCTGAGCTTATGAGACAGAGTCATTCATGTCATCCGCAACCTAAAATTGTTCATAGAATATAGAGCCTTGAGCTGATGACCTGGTATCATTCATGTTAGTCATAGCCCTATATTGTTCATAGTAACTAGAGGCCTAAGCTCATGACCTGTAGTAGTTCATGATATCCATATCCCCAAACTAATCATAGGATCTAGAGCCCTAGGCTCACAACCCCGAGTTATTCATTTCAAAGACAACCCTAAGTTGCTCATATCATCTAGAGTCATTAGCTCACGACTTAGAGTCTTTCAAGTCAATAACAGCCTTGAGCTATTCATAATATCTAGAGGCCTATGCTCTTGAGACATAGTTGTTCATGTCATCAACAACCCTAAGTTGTTCGTAGCATCTAAAGCCCTGAGCTCACGACCAGGAGTTGTTCATGTCAACCATAACCCTGAGTTGTTCATAGCATCTAGTGCCTTGAGCTCACAACCTGTAGTTGTTCATGTCAGCCACAACCCAAAGTTACTCATAACATCTAGAACCTTGACTTCATGGCCTAGAGTCAGTCATATCAACCATAGCCTAGAGTTGTGTATGGCATCTAAAGGCTTATGCTCATGACCAGAGTGTTTCATGTCAACCATAGGCTTAAGCTATTCATAGTCTCTAAAGGCCTGAGCTCATGACCCGAAGTCGTTCATGTCATCCATAACCCTAATTTTTTCATAGGATCTAGAGCCCTTAGCTCATGACCCGGAGTTATTCATTTCAACCCTTAACCTTGAGCTGTTCATAACATCTAGAGCCTTGAGCTGATGACCCAGAGTCTTTCAAATCAACAATAGCCTTGAGCAAGTCATAGTATCTAGACGCTTGAGCTCAAGATCCGGAGTTGTTCAAGTCATCCACAGTTGTTCATAGCAACTAGAGCTTTAAGATCATGGACGGGAGTTTTTCATGTTAACCACAATCCTGAGTTGTTCATAGTATCTAGAGTCTTGAGCTCATGACCCGGAGTTGTTCATTTCATCTACAATCCTCAATTATTCATAGCATCTAGAGCCTTGAGCTCACAACCGAGAGTCATTTATGTCAACCATAGCCTTGAGCTACTCATAAAATCTAGATCCTTAAACTTAATCTAGAGTCTTTTAAGTCAACATCAGCCTTGATCTATTCATAGTATGTAGAGGCCTGAGCTCCTGAGCCGGATTCCTTCATGTTCTCCATAGCCGTGAGTTGTTCATAACATCTAAAGCCCTCAGCTCATGACCTAGAGTTGTTCATGTCAACTGTAGCTCTGAGCTATTCATAGCATCTAGAGTTCTGAGCTCACGACCAGTAGTCATTCATGTTAACCATAGCCTGGAGCTGCTCATAGCATCTAAAACCTTGGGCTCATGACCCAGAGTCTTTCATGTATTCGACATCTCTAACTTGTGCATATCATCTAAAGGCCTAAGCTCACGACCCAAAGTCTTTCATGTCCAGTGGCCAAAGCTCATGACCTAGAGTGGTTGATGTCATCCACAACCTTGAGTTGTTCATAGAATTTAGAGCTTTGGGCTCACGACCCAGAGTCATTCATGCCATCCATAACTCATGACCTAGAGTCATTCATGTCAACCATAGCCGTGAGTTGTTTATAACATCCAGAGCGTTGAGCACACGACCCAAAGTTGTTCATGTCAACCAGAGCCCTGAGTTGTCCTTAACATCTAGAGCCTAGAGCTCATGATCTTGAGTCATTCATGTCATCCACAACCTTAAGTTGTTCATAGAGCTAATGACTTGGAGTCGTTCATGTTTCCACAACCTCAAGCTATTCATAGCATTTAGAGTCCTATGCTCATAGGATCTTGAGTCGTTATTATCATGCACAACTGTAAGCTATTCATAGCATCTAGAGCCCTAAGCTCATGACCTTCAGACGTTCATGTCATCCATAACCCTTAGTTGTTCATAGCATTTAGAGTCCTATGCTCACAAGATCTTGAGTCGTTATTATCATGCACAACTGTAAGCTATTCATAGCATCTAGAGCCCTAAGCTCATGACCTTCAAACGTTCATGTCATCCATAACCCTTAGTTGTTCATAACATTTAGAGCTTTGTCCTCATGACCAAGAATCGTTCATATCATCCATAACCATGAAATATTCATAACACCTAGAGGCTTGAGCTTACAGGATCTCAATTCATTCATACCATCCACAACCCTGAGTAGTTCATAGCATCCAAAACCATGAGCTCATGGCATGCATATTAACCATAACTTTGAGTTGTTCATAACATTTAGAGCCCTAAGCTCATGACCTGGAGTCATTCCTGTCATCTACAGGCCTGAGTTGTTTATAACATCTAGAGCCCCAAGCTCACATCCTTGAGTCGTTCATGTCATCCACAACCCCGAGTTGTTCATAACATTTAGCGTCATAGGCTCACAACCAAAAATTGTTCATATCATTCTTAGCCTTGAGATGTTCAAAACATCTATAGACCGTAGCTTAAGGGATCCCAAGTCGTTCATATCATCCATAACTCTAAGTTTTTCATAGTATCTAGAGCTCTAAGCTAACAACATAGAGTCATTCATGTCAATCACAACCCTAAGTTGTTCATAGCATGAAGAACCTTAAGCTGATGACCTTGAGTCATTCATGTCATTCATAACCCTGACTAATTCATAACATTTAGAGCCTTAGACTCACAACCAAGAATCGTTCATATCATCAACAACCTTAAGCTATTCATAGCTCCTAAGGCTTGAGCTCACAGGATTATAAGTCATTCATATTGTCTACAACCTTAAGTTATTCATAAATTTTAGAGCGATGAGCTCAAGACGCGAAACAATTCATATCATCAATAAGCTTGAGATGTTGATAGCATCTAGAGCCCTAAGCTCAAGATTTGAAGTCATTCATATTGACCATAAACATGAGTTGTTCATAGCATTCAGTGCCCTGAGCTCACGACCTTGAGTTGTTCATGTCATCTATAGTCCTGAGTTGTTCATAAGATTTAGAGCCCTAGGCTCATGACTAAGAATTGTTCATATCATCCAGAACCCTGACTTGTTCGTAGCATCTAAAACCCTTACCTCATGACCCGGAGTAGCTCATATCATCCACAAGCTTGAGTTTTTCATAGCATCTAGAGCTCTGAGCTCACGGCCTAGAGTTGTTCATGTCATTCACAACCAGAGTTGATCATAGCATCTAAAGCACAAAGCTCATAACTCAGAGTCATTCATGTTAACCACTACCTTGAGTTGTTCATAGCATTTAGAGCCCTAAGCTCATGACCCAAAGTTGTTCATGTCATTCAAAACCCTGAGTTATTCATAACATCTAAAGCATTGGGCTCACGACCAAGAATCGTTCATATAATCCATAGCCCTGATCTATTCATAAAACCTAGAGCCTAGAACTCAAGACGTGGAGTCATTCATGTCAACCACAACCCTTAGTTGTTCATAGCATCTAGAGCCCTTAGCTCATAGGATCCCAAGTCGTTCATATCATACACAAAGTTGAGTTATTCATAGCATGCAGAGCCTTGAGCTCACAACTTGAAGTAACTCGTGTAGTCTAGTGCCTTGATTTATTCATAACATGTTGAGCCTTAAGATCACAACCTAGAGTCGTTCATTGCAACCACAACTCTGAGTTGTTCATAATATCTAGAACACTAAACTCACGAATGGGAGTCGTAGATGTCATCAATAACTTTGAGCTCATGATGCAGAATTGCTCATATCATTTATAACCCTGAGCTTTTCATACCATGTAGAGGCTTGAGCTCACAATCTAGAGTTGTTTATGTCAACCACAACCATGAGTTGTTCATAGTTTGTAGAGCTTTAAGCTCATGACCTGGAGTCATTCATGTTATCCATAACCCTGAGTTATACATAGTATCTAGAACCTTAAGTTCACAACCTAGAGTCTTTCATGTTAGCCAAAGCCCTAAATTGCTCATAACATCCAGAGCTTGGAGCTCATGACCTAGAGTCATTCATGTCATCTACAACCTTGAGTTGTTCATAGCATTTAGAGCCATGGATACACGACCAAGAATCTTCCATATCATGCACACCATTGACATGTTCATAGCATTTAAAGGCCTAAGATTACATGATCCAAAATCTTTCATATCATTCATAACCTTGTGTTCTTTCAAGCATCCAAGGCCTTGAGCTAATGACTTGGAGTAGCTTATGTCATCCACAGTCCTAAGCTCTTCATAGCATCTAGAGCCCTAGGCTCACAACCCAAATTCTTCATATCAACCACAGCCCTGAGCTTGACCTCATGACCCGAAGTCGTTCATGTTAGCCATAGTTGTGATCTGTTCATAGCATTTAGAGTCATTGGCTTAGGACCAAGAATCATTACTGTCATTCTCAATTATGAGTTGTTCATAGCATCCACAAGTGTGAGCTCATAGGATCCCGAGTCATTGACACCATCCACAACATTGAGCTATTCATAACATCCATAGCCCTGAGCTCATGACCTAGAGTAGCTCATATCATCCACAACCCTAAGTTGTTCATAGCATCTAGAGCCTTGAGCTCACGACTCAAAGTCATTGATGTCAATCATAACCTTGAGTTGTTCATAGTATCCAAAACCCTAAGCTCTCATGAAATAGAAATTTTCATATCATACATAGTCTAAAAATGTTCTTAGCATTTAGATGTTTGAGCTCATAGGATCCCGAGTTGTTTATGTCATCAGCACTGAGTTGTTCGTAACATCAATAGCCTTAAGCTCACAATCTGGAGTAGCTCATATCATCCAAAGTCTTGAGTTGTTCATAGCATCTAGAGCCTTGAGCTCACAACCCAGAGTCATTCATGTCAACCATAACCTTGAGCTATTCATAGTATCTAAAGAGCTAAGCTCACGACCCAGAGTCATTCATGTCATCCACAACTTTGAGTTGTCCATGGCATCTAGAACCCTAAGCTCATGACCTGGAGTTGTTCACATCAACAATAACTTTGAGTTGTTCACAACATTCAAAGCCCTGAGCTAATGACTCGAAGTCATTCTTGTCATCCACAACTCTGAGTCGTTCATAGCATTTAAAGCCATGGGCACATGATCAAGAATCGTTCATATCATCCACACCCCTGAGCTTGTCATAACATCGAGAGGCTTGAACTCACAGGATTCGTAGTCATTCATATCATCCACAACCCTGAGTTGTTCATAGCGTCTAGAGTCCTAAGCTCGTGACCTAGAGTCATTCATTTCCTGCACAACCTTGAGCTATTCATAGCATTTAGAGTCATTGGCTCACAACCAAGAATTATTCATGTCATCCTCAGCCTTGAGTTGTTAATAGCATTTAAAGCCCTTAAATCAGAGGATCTTGAGTCATTCATATCATCTAGAACTCTAAGTTGTTCATAACATCTAGAGCCCTTAACACATGACTCAAAGTCCTTCATGTCAACCACAACCTTGAGTTGTTTATAGCATCTAGAGTGTTTAGCTCACGACCTGGAGTCATTCATGTCATTCATAGCTCTGAGTTGTTCATTGCATGTAGGATCATAAGCTCATGAATAAGAATCATTTGTATCATCCTTAGCCCAATGTTGTTCATAGCATCTAGAGGCATAAACTCATTGGATCCCGAGTTGTTCATATCATCCCTAACTCTGAGCTGTTCATAGCATCTAGAGCCCTGAACTCATGACAATGTGAATAAGAAAGCCTTCTTGACTGAGCAAATAAGTGTCATCATACAGTGCAAGTCTCCAGTGAAGTACAAAGATCTGGGTTGCCCTACCATCTCAATCATGATTGGAGGGATGATAGTGGAGAAAGCTTTGTTGGACTTGGGGGAAGTGTGAATTTTCTACCATACTCTGTCTACAAGCAATTGGGACTTGGTGAATTGAAGACAACATCAATCACTCTATCTCTAGCGGATGGATCAGTGAAGATTCTAAGAGGGATGATTGAAGATGTCTTAGTTCAAGTTAATAATTTCTACTATCCAGTGGATTTTGATATTCTTAATATAGACCCAATTGTCAAGGAAACTAATTATGTTCCTATCATACTTAAAAGACCATTCCTAGTTACATCAAATGCAATCATCAATTGTAGGAATGGACTCATGCAACTCACGTTTGGCAACATGACATTGGAGCTCAATATCTTCTATATGTGCAGGAAGCCAATCAATCCGGAAGAAGAAGAAGGCCCAAAAGAGGTGTGCATCATTGACACTTTAGTGGAAGAGCATTGTAATCAGAAAATACAAGAGAAGTTGAATGAAAGTCTTGGGGATCTTGATGAAGGGTTACCTGAACCCTCATATTTGCTTGCTACTCTACCACCTTGGAGGAGGATAGAAGAAATTCTACCTTTGTTCAATGAGGAGAAGGCACAAGAAACGGTTAAAGAGGAGGCCCCAAAGCTTAGTCTGAAGCCACTACCCACGGAGTTGGAGTATGCATACCTAGAAGAGAATAAGAAGTGCCCTATTATTTTATCTTCATCTCCCTCCTCAGGAGGAGTGTTTACTTGAAGTTCTTAGGAGATGTAAGAAAGCAATAGGATGGCAAATATCTTACTTGAAAGGTATCAGCCCTTTAGTCTGTACACATCATATATATACATGGAAGAAGAAGCTAAGCCAGTTCATCAACCTCAAAGAAGATTGAATCCTCATATGCAAGAGGTGGTGCGAGCTGAGGTTCTTAAGCTACTTCAGGCCGGTATTATCTATCCCATATCAGATAGCTCATGGGTGAGTCCTACTCAAGCAGTACCAAAGAAATCAGGGATCACATTGGTGCAAAATGATAAGGGAGAAGAAGTTGCTACACGCCTCACTTCAGGTTGGAGGGTGTGTATTGATTATAGAAAATTGAATGCTGTGACAAGGAAGGATCATTTGCCATTGCCATTTATTGATCAAGTGTTTGAGAGAGTCTCAGGCCATCCTTTCTATTGTTTCTTGGATGGCTACTCCGGGTATTTTCAAATAGAAATCGATGTTGAAGACTAGGAGAAGACCACTTTCACATGTCCATTTGGAATATATGCCTATAGAAGAATGCCTTTTGGTTTATGCAATGCACCTGCAACATTCCAACGATGTATGTTAAGCATTTTCAGTGATATGGTGGAACATATTATGGAAGTATTTATGGATGATATCACCATATATGGAAGCACATTTGAGGAATGCTTAGTCAACTTGGAAGCTATTCTGAACCGATACATTGAAAAGGACTTAGTGGTTATCTGGGAGAAATGCCATTTTATGGTACATCAAGGAATTGTCCTTGGCCACATCATCTCCAAGAAAGACATTGAAGTTGATAAAGCAAAGGTGGAACTTATTGTCAAATTGCCATCCCCAACAACTGTAAAAGGAGTGAGGCAATTCCTTGGCCATGCTGGGTTCTATAGGAGGTTTATTAAAGATTTTTCTAAACTTTCAAAGCCTCTTTGTGAACTATTAGTGAAGGATGCTAAATTTGTATGGGATGAGAGATGTCAAAAGAGTTTTGAACAATTAAAGCAGTTCTTGACAATCGCTCCAATAGTGAGGGCTCCTAACTGGCAACTACCTTTTGAAGTGATGTGTGATGCCAGTGACTTTGCTATGGGAGCTGTTCTTGGTCAAAGAGAGGATGGAAAGCCCTATGTGATCTACTATGCAAACAAAACATTGAACGAAGCGCAAAGAAACTATACAACCACAGAGAAAGAATTGTTGGCTGTAGTTTTTGCCTTGGACAAATTTCAAGCTTATCTAGTAAGGTCTTTCATTGTGGTTTTCACTAACCATTCAGCTTTGAAGTACTTATTGGCAAAGCAAGATGCAAAAGCAAGGTTGATTAGATGGATTCTCTTACTACAAGAGTTCACTCTCTAAATCAAAGACAAGAAAGGAGTGGAGAATGTGGTAGCTGACCACCTTTCAAGGTTGGCTATAACGCATAATTCCCATGGTTTGCCTATTAATGATGATTTTCCGGACAAGTCACTCATGTTGTTAGAAGATACTCCTTGGTATGCTCATATTGCTAACTATCTAGTTATTGGTGAAGTTCCAAGTGAGTGGAAAGCACAAGATAGGAAGCACTTCTTTGCAAAAATTCATGCCTACTATTGGGAAGAACCTTTTCTTTTCAAGTATTGTGCAGATCAAATAATAAGGAAGTGTGTCCCTAAACAAGAGCAATAGGGGATCCTCAGTCATTGTCATGAAAGCACATGTGGAGGCACTTTGCCTCTCAAAAAACAGCCATGAAGGTGTTGCAATTAGGTTTTAGTTGGCCATCACTTTTCAAAGATGCTCACACCATGTGCAGGAGCTGTAATAGATGCCAAATACTTGGGAAGTTAACGTGTAGGAACCAAATGCCTATGAACCCCATTTTAATAGTTAATCTTTTCGATGTTTGGGGCATTGACTTCATGGGACCTTTTCCTATGTCTTTTGGTAACTCTTACATTTTGGTAGAGGTAGACTATGTTTCTAAATGGATTGAGGCAATCCCGTGTAAACACAATGACCATAGAGTTGTTCCTAAGTTTCTCAAAGAGAACATCTTCTCAAGATTTAGGGTGCCCAAGGCCATAATCAGTGATGGAGGTACTCATTTTTGCAACAAGCCTTTTGAAACTCTCTTAGCCAAGTATGGGGTGAAGCACAAGGTATCTACACCTTACCACCCTCAGACTTCTAGGCAAGTTGAGTTAGCAAACAGGGAAATCAAGAATATATTGATGAAGGTGGTGAACACGAGCAGAAGATATTGGTTTGTTAAGCTCCATGATTCACTATGGGCATACAGAATAGCTTACAAGACTATTCTTGGCATGTCTCCTTATCGCCTAGTCTATGGCAAAGCATGCCATCTCCTTGTGGAAGTTGAATTCAAGGCTTGGTGGGCAATTAAGAAGGTAAACATGGATTTGAACAGAGCTAGGATGAAGAAGGGCTTAGACCTTAATGAGATTGAGGAATTCAGAAATGATGACTACATCGATTCCAAAATTGCAAAATAGAGGATGAAGAGGTGGCATGATCAATTAATCTCCAACAAAGAATTTCAAAAGGGACAAAGAGTCTTACTTTATGACTCTAGGCTCCACATCTTTCCAGGGAAGCTAAAATCAAGGTGGATAGGCCCTTTCATTATTCACCATGTGCATTCCAATGGAATAGTGGAACTATTAAATTCCAACAGCACAAACACTTTCAAAGTCAATGGCCACCGTCTCAAGCCATTCATGGAGCCTTTCAATCAAGACAAGGAGGAAGTCAATCTCCTTAAGCCACAACAATCTTAATAAAAAAAGGGTAGATGGACTTAGTCTTTCTGAAGACTAACCAAAGTCCATGTTTTGTTTTAATTTTGTTGTTTTAAAAGCTTTATTATTTGTTTTAATTTTTAATTCTAGCTTTAATTTATTTTATTTTGATCTAACCTAGACTTTTTGGATGATTAAAATTAGGAGGAACTTCAAAGGAATTGGAGGAAAACCTTAAAGAACCAAAAAAGGAGAAAAAGCTTGAAAAACAGAGCAATAATTCAACTTACGAAAATTGGGGGCCAACTTGTGAAATCCTCAAAGCTCAAATTCGCAAGTCCACTATTCAACTTGCGAAAATTTTCGCAGCCTGCAAAAGCACCTCCAGGCACACGTGTGCCATTTCGCAAGTTCAAAATCCATTTTCGTAGCCTGCAAATCAAGTTGCGAAATGGGGTAACTTGCAAACCAACTTGCGAATTCCACTCAATTTGCGAAAATGTCAACCGTCGTTTAAATTCATATTTAAACCTCTGATTTCTTTCATTTTCATTTCCCACAGCCATTCCAAGTTGCGAAAAAACCCTATCAAGTTGCGAAGCCCTAAATTCCATAGCATCTCCTCCATTGGAAGCCTTGAGGTCGTGCGTCTGAAGAGGAAGCACTCTGCGTCCCCAACACACACCCTGTGAATCAAGCCAAGTAATTTCTCTCCATTTCAGCAATGGCCAAGACAAGAGGATCACATGTTGCATCTCCATCAACTCGCAATCCAAGGCCAAGAGCTTCACATGCGCGGGATTCCACATCTGAGGTTCCATAGGCCTCTACCATTCCACCTTCTGAGGGTGGACTGCATTCTAACCCTCCTCAGCACAGGTATGAGATGAGGAGACCACCCACTATACCTGGGGCAAGCACTTCACGCCCCAAGAAATTAGTTCGTCACCCTCCTGCCAAGAAAGCCAAAGTTTCAGGCCCAGGAGAATCATCTACACCTCCACAGCCTTAGCCGCCTGCTATAGAGTTTCAAATTCCTTCTAGGATGACTCCAGAAGTAATTATCAGGCGACCTATGGTTACACAACCACCTATTGAGGGAAATTTGGATTGTAAAGCCCAGTCATTCCACTCAGAGCTATGTTTTGATATAGAGACTTTCAGACAGGAGCCGAAGCTTAGAGATTCATTCCACCTACTGCAGAGATACCATTTGGAGCACTTAATGACTCTTATGGACTTCTTCTATCCCAAAGTAGCGCTAGACTTCTATTAGTCTATGACTACTTGTCACGTCCGAGATCCTACTATCATCCACTTCACTATTGATGGACGTCATGGTATACTTGGAGCTAGACACATTGCAGAGGCCCTACATATTCCATATGAGCCTATGAGTCTAGCAGATTTCAGAGAGTGGTCCTATTTTTCTCAGAGATACATGGTCTGTATATTGTCCAAGGGGACCTTTACACGCTCATTTCTTCTTAGGAAGGAGCTTCCACCTGGGATGCTTCTTCTAGATGTGGTGTTGCGCTCCAACATATTTCCACTTCAGCATATGGTGCAGAGGAGATGAGCTATATTGGAGGCTTTATTCTGGATATCAGAGGGTTTCTACTTTTGCCCTCATCATTTGATTATGACCTCTCTTCTCTACTTTGAAGAAAAGGTCCATAAGAAGAAGCTCCAGAGAGTAGATGCCATTCCCTTACTTTTTCCCAGGCTGCTCTATTAGATATTAGAGCATTTGGGCTATTCTTCTAAGCCTCAACTTGAGCGCCGCCACATTTTCTAAGAGCTATTCACTATCGATAAATGGAATCATTTAACGGCCTATGTTGCACCTCAAGGAGCCCCATATATGCCAGATATGCCAACATCTCCAGAGTCACCATAGGATGAGCAGCCACCACAGGCACAACAGGCTAAGATACCTACAAAGATCATACCACCTGCCCTTGCAGCACCTCCTATAGTGCCCACGCCTGAGGATACATCTTCTACTCCTCCTACCACTCTTAAAGCTCCACCAGTTGTACCAGCTACATCAGCATCTCCTCCCTCTGAGTCCTCTTTCACCATATCCAGTTCAGAGTTTAGAGGCCTATGTCATACATTGTAGACATTGAGCACCACTCAAGGTGCTCTCTTCCAGCAGATGGTAGTCATACGTGCACGTTAGGATTAGCTTATTGCCATGGAAACCCAACATACTACCATATTTAGACAAATACAACAGCATTTGGGTATTTTGCCACCACCTAAGCATGATATGCCTGGCCCATCAGAGCCTATAGCTCTATATGAGGAGGCTACTCCAATAGAGCAGACTATGCCTCATGAGGAGACTACTACAGCAGAGGTCGAGACTCCGATCCAAAGAACTCAGGAAACCACAGCTCAGCCATCGTCTCCACATGATCCTCCCACCACGAACTGATCATCTATCTATTTTTTGTATTTACTTATTATAGTAGAACTCTTAATCCCATGTTTTTTATGTTTTATATACTAGGATTGGATGTATTACTTGTGCATATTTCATATTGTACTTTCTTAAAGTAATACATATCCATTATTTTTTAGTATACTTGGCATATTTTTATTTTATTTCCTTTACTCATTTTTTATTTTTATTTTTTTGAATCATGTGGTTTCTCCTATACAATTCAGACTCTATTCCACTCAGGAGGTACCACTTCTTCCCTTTATTTTCAATTGCTCTTCAAACATTGAGGGCAATGTTCAGCATGGTTGAGGGGAGTTGAGGAAGGAAGTATTGTTTATAATTCTAGGTTATAAATGGTAATTTAGTTACTTTTTGTTTAAATTTTAATTTTTTTTTATTTTTATTTTTGTGAATACTCTTCATGGTTATCAAGGAAAAATTCTCAAAATGAAATGGGAGAAATTGAATTTTTATCTTTTTAATTGACTTAGAGTTTGTATTATGCTTATTAAAGTTCATGAATTGTTGAAACTTCTATGGAATTCAACCTTATTTTGTCCACTTTAAGCTTACCACACACTATGCACACTAGGTTCCAATTATAAGATGAAAAACTATTTCACGCCTTGACTTAGGAAATTTTAGACTTGGTACCTTTGACCTCATTTTAATAGTGTTGGGACACCTTAGAAAAAGCCAATGGGCCTTTGATGTTTTACTTACTTTGAAACCTGAGCAAAGTCTGAGGGGTATATTGTGAAAATCTTTAAAACCTGGTGCCCTAAGCCTTCATTGGTTGGGAGTCACTGACCTCAATGCTTGTTACAAGGGTGAAGAGGTGGATTTTAACATACTGTAGGTGCTTGGGTATTGAATTCCAATCTCAAAAGTCCAGGGTAAAATCCGAGAAGTTAGTGGTCGAAAGATCCTTGAAGCTTGATGCCCTAAACCTTAATTGGTTGGGAGTAATCGATGGACCCCCCCGTTACATGGACCATTTAGAAAAGAATACCTTTAAGCTTTGTATTCCTAAAAGAAAGAAAAAAAAATGTGAAATAAATGAGGTGCATTCTTAGCCTATTGGAGGTTGTCAATTTGCTAAGTTTTGAAAAAGAGCTAGGTTGGGGAGCAGAGATTAGTTCCGCATACTATATTCAGAAACTAATAACTAACACTTAGATTTTTGTGGAAGAGTAAGGATTGACCCTTTGGGAATGGAAATTCTTTTAAAGCTTAAATTTGCATAAGGCCTTCTCTTTATGAATTGTGATTAGGCAAGTTATTTGATAACTCTTGTTAAAGTTTGAGTTTTATATCTTTAATGTTCCATGTGAGAATTTAATCATCATGCCACTTGAAATTTTTTGGAGTGATCAGCATGATCTTGTAAATTATAGTACTGTTTATTTTTATTTTTCTCTCCTTCATTGCTAAGGGACTAGCAATATGTCAGTTAGGGGGAGTGATTACTACTCAAAAACTGTTATTTTATAGCTTGTAATTAACTCTTTGAAACACTTTTGAGTAGTAGTTATTACCTTTTAACTCAATTGGCATGCTAAGGACCCTTGCAATCATTTCTAATCAAATTGTGTTAAAATTTGGTCTTTTGATAGCTTTTTAACCACCAAAGCAATCCAAGAATGAGGGAGATCTTTGTATAATTCATGGAAAAGCAAGTTGAAGCTCAAATTCATGAAGAAACTAAGCTTTGGAGCTTCATAACCCTTTGCCAAAGCCAAACGAGGATGCAAGGAAGAAGATCACAGAAGAAATCAACCATCCAGCAATTTCGCAAGTTGTGGAATCCAACTTGAAAAATAGGAAGAGGAAAGGAATCACTGTAGGACAAAGAGCTCATAAGTTACAGGACAATGTCGCAACTTGCGAAATGGACAATTTCAACTTGCGAAATTTTCGCAAGTTGCATTTGAACTAGCGAAATCCACCTGTAGTATGAGATATTTGCGCACCGACTCCGTTTGATATTTATCTTCAAATATTTGTGTGTAAATCCCTATTTTCTCGTTGTAACCCACCAATGACAAGTTTTCTTGATTGGGAAGTTAGCAGGAGGGGTGAATAGCCTCTCTATATAATATCTATTGTAATTTTCCTTTAAAGAGATCTCTCAGGAGTTTTTCTCAGAGATGAATTTTAGATAGTCTTTTCGAAAAGTAATACACAAAGGTCTGCTCTACCTTACCTACTCATTTTGTTCTCTTTTATTTTTATTTCTAGCAAATCAAACTCTGAGGATGTTTTCCCAAACAATGAGTGGCTAGGCTTTTTGTTTCTCGGAGTGAAGGAAGCTAGGTAAGGTTCCGAATACAAAAGTGGAAGTTTTGTTGCTTCAGTTTTTAATGAAGAGAAAGTGTGACCCGTTAATGGTTTTTATCTTTTTAGTTAACTTAAAATCACCTGGGCCAACACTTGGTAAGGCAAGTGGACTCCGTCCATTGAGTTCCACTAGTTTATCTCTTACAAGCCTCTGGGAGGTGGTTTAAAGGTAGGATTATCTAGAATAGCCAACAATTGGTAAGCTTTTGGACTCCCAGGAGATATCCATTAGTTATCTCTTGCGAGCTTTTGACGGGTAATCCAAGGTTAAGGATTACCCTGAATGGACAATACCAGGTGAGAGGTATGAACCATTGCAAGATGATTCAGTGACAAGGATTTAGTATTTGAAACCATTAAGGGGAAGCATCTGTACCACAACGGTTCAGGAAATAACTATATGTTAAATCCTCAATGCGAGAAAAAGATCCAAGTGACCGAAATCTCCCTTTTTGTATAAGGAACCTGAGCCTAGTGATTTAAAACTCCAAGAAGCACTTTTCTTTGTAAGTAATTTCAGTTACTTTATTTATAATTTCACTTAAAACCAACATTTTCACACATACTTATGTTTTCTTTTAAAGCTAACCTTGAAAAGAAAAAGCACCAATTCAGTTTTTCAACTAATATTAGTTGTAATTTGAAAACCCATCCCTATGGACGATCCTAGAGCCACTATGCTATGCTAGCTAATGCTATCCTAGTATATGGTGAAATAGGTTTATAAATTTTGTTGATTACTCTCGTCTGAGGATCAAAATCAGAGTACACCAGTTGATTGAACACCAATCAACAGGGCATACACCAACTGGGCATGAATCACCGCCCTCTGAAGCTTCTTCCTATGGACCTTTTCCTCAAAGTGAACGAGGGAGGCCATGATCAATTGGTGTGGGCCAAAGTAGAAGCCTTCTAATATGCGAAACAAAGCATCCAAGATAGCTCCTTGCCTCTATACCAAATGTTGTAGGGGAAAGAGGTTGAAGCGTAGCACCACATCTACGAGGAGCATCCCAGGTGGAAGCTCCTTCCAAAGAAGGATCGAATCTATAGAGGTCCCCTTGGATAAAATACGGACCATATCCCTCTGAGATACTGGGGACCATTGGCGGAAAGTAGATGGATCAACTGGCTCAAAAGGAATCTATAGAGCCTCTGCAATATCTCTGGCCTCGAGGATACTATGACGTCCATCAATGGTGAAGTGAATCGAGGTAGGACTTGGGACGCCACAAGTAATCATGGACTGGTAAAAGTCTAATGTTACTCTGGGATAAAAGAACTCACGAGGAGTCATAAGTTGCTCAAGATAGTACCTCTGTAGTAAGCCATAAGAGTCTTGGAGCTCAGGCTTCTGTCGGAAGGCCTCATGATCAAAATAGAACTCTGAGTGGAAAGGTCTCGATCTTCAATTTGAGTTACCCTCAATGGGCGGTGCTGTGAGCATCGGGTGTCTGATAATAGACCCTGGTGACATGTTGGAAGGAAGCTCAGAATTTGCAGGAGCTTGAGCATGTGTAGCTATAGGAGGCTGATTACTACCGAAAAGTGCTATTTTGTAGACCTAATTATAAGGGTTTTAAGCACCTTTGAGTAGTAATCATATTCATTTAACCTAATTAATTCATTAAGCTCCTTAGTAATTAGTTCTAACCATTTTTAGTGGCAAGTTTACATGTTTTTCATCAGCTTATGAACCAATTCAAGCATGCCAATTGATGGAGGAGCTACTTGGGCGAGTTAAGCAAGGATTTTGGACGTTTACAGGCTTGAATTTCAAGTGGAAACGCGAGCACAAGCAATGGGAACACCATTTCGTAAGGGGAGGCAATTCACTTGCCAAATGACCAATTTCGCAAGGTGAATTTCACCTTGCCAAAATTTCGCAAGGGGATTTTCCTAATGGTGTGAAATTTGGCCATTTTGCACCATGAAGAAACCACCTTGCGAAATTTAGCAAGGTGGCTTTTCACTTTGTGAAATTTAGACCTTTCATCTTCCCCCTTGCGAAATACCTTTGAAATCCCCTGTTTTGAGACGCTGTTGATGATATTCCACTGCCGGTTCTCCAAGATATTTTGCTTGACTTTTAGCTTTGTAAATACCTATTTTACCCTTGTAATCAACCAATGAAAAGGTTGCTTTTGTAATAGCTCTTGTAATTTAGCTTTTTATTGTCTTTAAATAGAGGTGAAGAGCCTCAGACATGATCATCTTGTAACATGTAACTTTATAAGTTATAAGAGCACTTTTGTTCATACGCTTCTTTTCTCTTTTCTTTCTCATTTTCTTAGTAGCCAAACATCCTTGGAGGATGAAATCCCCAAGGATGAGAGGCTAAAACCTTTTAGTTTCTTGAAGTAATGAATGCCATGTGAAGCTCCCGTGTCAGGATGGAGATTTCCAAGCCATAAATGTAAGTAGCTGAGCGTCATAAATGTTTTCATTCAAAGTAAAGCTTTTAATCCCTTTGACTTGCTTTGAATGGCCAATACTTGATAACCTTTTGGTCTCAGTGGATTCTTATTGTTAGATCAACTAACGTTCATTAGTTATCTCCTACGAGCCATTGTATTGCAAGTCGAGGAGATGACCTATACCAATAAAAGAACAGTTATGAGGTTCAGCTACCCTTTTTGTAAGTTTTCAAGGACTAAAACTCAGTTGTTAAACTCATACTGGTTCCGGAAGTAAGCATCACCTTAGTTGCTTCCCCAACTCGAGGTGAAAAGTCCCAAAATCTCCATTTTTACACAGTGAGTTAAGCATGGCTATCCAAAGCTTTGAGAAACTTCTTTTTCCATCTTTTAACCTATTTTCATGTTAGTTTAGTTTACAACACCTTCATCTTTTTATGTTTTCATCTTAACCTAATTTGTATTAAGAAAAGTTCACTCCATCCTCCGAACTTCACCAGTTAAAGTAAAAACCCTTCCCAGTGTTCGATCCTAGAGCCACTATGCTATAGTAGCTTTGCTACTTTAGTGTAAGGACCTTAGGTATAAATTTTGTTGATACCTTTACATGCCAAGCTACCAAGAGTCGGGTTATCAAATGGCGCCGTTGTCTTTTTGATGTTTGGGGCATAGACTTCATAGGACCTTTCCCTATGTCTTTTGGCCACTCCTACATCTTGGTAGGAGTTGATTATGTTTCAAAGTGGGTTGAAGCTATACCCTGTAGTACCAATGATCACAAAGTGGTTCTCAAGTTCCTAAAAGAAAACATCTTCTAGAGGTTTGGAGTGCCTAAAGCAATCATCAGTGATGGAGGCACTCACTTTTGCAACAAGCCCTTTGAAGCTCTTTTGGCCAAGTACGGAATTAAGCATAAGGTAGCTACACCTTATCATCCTCAGACGAGTGGCCAAGTAGAGCTAGCCAACCGGGAAATTAAGAACATCTTGATGAAGGTGGTGAACACCAATAGGAAAGATTGGTCTGTTAAGCTCCTTGATTCCCTATGGGCGTATAGGAAGGCTTATAAGACTATCCTTGGGATGTCACCGTACCGTCTTGTTTATGGCACCGTACCGTCTTGTTTATGGCAAAGCTTGCCATCTTCCCGTTGAGATTGAGTTCAAGGCATGGTGGGCCATTAAAAAGCTCAACATGGATTTAACTAAGGTTGGGCTAAAGAGGAGTTTGGATTTGAATGAGCTTGAGGAATTGAGAAATGATGCCTATCTCAACTCAAAAATAGCTAAGGAAAAGCTAAACAGATGGCATGATCAGTTGGTGACCAAGAAAGAATTTTTCAAGGGACAAAGAGTCTTGCTATATGACTCTAAGCTTCACCTATTTCCGGGAAAGCTCAAATCAAGGTGGGTAGGGCATTTTGTCTTCCACCAAGTGCACTCACATGGAGTAATTGAGTTACTCAACTCAAAAAGTGCAAAGACCTTCAAGGTAAATGGGCAAAGACTCAAGCCCTACATCGAGCCATTTTCCCGTGACAAGGAGGTACTCATCCTCCATGACCCATCACATCCTTGAGAAAGTGTGGTAAGTTGATGAGCTTAGCATGAAAAGCTAAGTGCTCATCTCTTTTTGTTTTAATTTTAGTATTACATTCTTGTTTACTTTGCATTTTTAATACTTTTGCACATATTTTGTTTAGGTTTCTTAGTTTTGATTTTTATTTTTTATGTTTTTAATGGAGCTTTGATGTCCAATAGCAGGTACGAAAGCTCACAAGCTCACAAATGTGGAGAGAAAGATGAAATAGGGGAGAAATATATCTAAGTCCAAGCTTAAAAGCCCATTTCGCAACTCAAAAAGTGAGTTGTGAAAATTTAGCAAGGTGAATTTCACCTTGCGAAATGCACATTTTGGCAAGATGCAATTTACAACCTCTCGGGATTGCACTTTCGCAAGGAGTAACCAGTGCGAAAATTTTTGCAAGTCATTTTTCACCTTGCGAAATTGTTTTCAAAGCAAATATCAAATTGCAACCTCTCGGGATTGGTTTTTAAGGGGAGTAGCCAGTGCGAAAATTTGGCAAGGTGAATTTTCACCTTGCGAAATTTTTTTCTTCATGCTTACCAAGGATTTGATTCTTTTTAAATTCATTTTCAAACTTCAATTTTGTAGTTTTAACACTCCTCGGTTCATCCCCGTACTTTGACAAATTTTCAAAAAAATTTTTTTTTTCATGGCCAAAAACCCTTTTTAAAGCCTTCTCAACTTCATTTTTCATGCATAAAACACTATTCCCCTTGCATTTCCTCTCTAGGCCGCGTGCTTCATTGTTCCAAGGTGAGTAATTTTTCATTTTTCTCCATTTTTGGCTCCTTAAATTGCTTGTTTATGTCATTTCTATGTTTTAGGAACCATAAACATGCATTTTCATCCGTTAAAACCATTTCAAAAATCCATTTTTTTTTTCAAATCAAAGACCCACATGCCCGGCCACCATTTTTGCAAAAATCTCTATCTTTCAATGTGTTTTAGGCTCCAAAACTTACTCCATTGCATTTAGAATCATGTTTCCATTAAAACCATACCCTTTTTCTGAATTTTAAACCATTAAAAATGAAAACTCAAATTCAAAGTAAGCATTGGAGAAGAAGATGAATAGTGCTGCGTGAATAGTGCCCGTTGCCAAATTTAGCAACCACTATTCATGCCTTGCAAATTTTGCACTGGTTACCATTTCAACTGTATTTTTGACACTTTACCCCTAGGATGCTCTATTTTTCGTGCTTTTCAGTCTTATTTCAGTATTTATACCATGGCACGGACACGGGGGGCATCCTCTTCAGCTAGTCAGCGTGGGGCCCACTCACAGAGAGGTGGTCGTTCTACACCATCTTAGCCTGCCCAGACCCCAGTTCCCTCTACTCAGCACGGGTACGGGACCAGACGATCATCTGGGTCTTCCAGGGCACCAGTGCCACCCCCTGTGAGCAGTCCTCCACCTAAGAGGACTAGGATTTCAGGACCAGGCGAGTCCTCCAGAGCCCCTCCATCACCTCCAGCATCTACTATCCCAGGCTCTTCACACCTAGCAGAGGTCCTCAAGCGGCCTATGATAGCAGGGCCACCCTTCCCAGGCAACACGGATATCAGAGATAGGCCATTTCACGATGAGATCTGTATGGAGCATGAGACTCTCCGCCTATTACCAGAGCTAGAGGAGTCATACCGCCTTCTGCAGAAGTACCACATCGAGCCATTTATGACTCCTAGGTCCTTCTATTACCCTAGGGTAGTCTTAGATTTCTACCAGACTATGACTACTAGAGGCGTCCAGGACCCCATAGCCATTCATTTTTTGATTGATGGCCAGCATGGTATTTTAGAGGCCCGAGATATAGCCGCCCCTATGCATTTTCCGCCTATCCCTGAGGACCTTGGTTCCTTCCGGCATTGGTCTCAATATTCAGAGCCCGACATGGTGTCTACCTTATCAGGAGGTAGAGTCACTGGTAGGACCATTTTGAGGAAGGAGCTTCCTCCACGGATGTTACTTATAGATTTGGTGCTCCGCACTAGTCTTTTTCCACTCCAGCATGTCGTCCAGAGGAGAGGTGCTATCCTAGATGCGCTTTACCGCATCTCTGAGGGATTCTACTTTGGACCTCACCATCTAGTCATGGCTGCTCTTACCTATTTTGAGAAGAAGGTGCATAGGAAGCGCCTACGCAGAGCTGGTACTATTCCACTCTTATTTTCGAGGCTGATCTCTTAGGTCTTAGAGGATATGGGATACCCTTCTCAGCCCCACCTAGAGCATTGTCATCATTGTCGAGAGCTCTTTACCAGTGAGAGTTGGACCCATTTCTTAGACCGCTCACCCATGGACCAGGGTATCCCTAGACCATTAGCTCCCTCGCCTCCAGATTCTCCAGCAGCCTCAGCACCTACAGTACAGATATCACCAGAGCAGGACCCACATACCACAGAGCCTTCTTCTTCAGTACCTGCTCCAGTGACTTGCACTACTGATACTCACGCACCACCAATCACTCCTGCTCCAGACTATGCTGAGTCTTCAGCCGGGCCATCCATCACTGTCTCCGCTACAGAGTTCAGAGCTCTCATGTCGTCCTTTCACTCATTGAGCGCCTCTCAGGTCACCTTAGTCCGTGAGATGCAGGCCATCAGACGATAGATGGATACCATACAGACACATCAGGCTCAGCATACAGCTATCCTAGACCAGCACTCCGCCATGCTCTCTCAGATCCACCATCACCTGGGCATATCACCTCATCCACCTCAGGAGCCACATCCATGATTGGATATTTCTATCTCCATTTTGTATATGTTTTTTGTATATGATACATGTTTTATATTCTGAGATTGTATGTACCTCATGCTTATATCTTGTACTCAACTCTCTCAGTTTATATAAGCATCATTTTTTGTATCTTATTTCCTCTCTCACGTTTCTTATGGTTTTTGAATCATGTGGATGCACTCACACGCCTTGAATACCACATCACCATAAGGTATATCATTCCTTCCTCGTCTTTTTCGATAGAAACATTAGGAACAATGTTCATCTCGGTTGGGGGGAGAGTTGAGGAAGTAAGTATTTCCTATTTTAGTTAGTTATTTTGTTGATTTAGTAGTTTTTGACCTTTTTCAAAATTTTTTGTTTCATTCTCTATGGTTGTTAAAGATAATTTCTCAAAATAAAATAGGATAAGTCGAGTTTTAACTTAATTACTTAAGTCTTAGAGTTTGTTTTATGCTTTCAAAGTTGATAATCTATTGAAGCCCTCTTTGATTTCGAACTTATTTCTTCCATTTCAAGCTTTACACACACCGTGCACATTAGATCCTGGATATATGATGTAAAACTTTCTCACCCTCTAAGCTTAGGAAAATTTTGACTTGGTTCATTACTTAACCTCTTTTTAATAGTGTTAGGACACCTAAAAAAGACCAATGAGTTTAAAAAAAAAAAAAAAAAGAGAATAAGCTTCTATTCTTTCCTTGAAACCTAAGCATGATCCGAAGGGGTGGCGAAAGCCTTTAAAACCCGATGCCCTAAACCTTGATTGGTTGGGAGTCATTGATCCTCTGCTTGCTACATAGGTGAATTGGTTAAGTTTAGTGAGTAAAAAGAATTGTGAATGAGAAGGTGTGTTCCTAACCTATTAAGAGTTGGTTAATTTTGCCAAAGTTCGAGAAAAGCTTAGGTTGGGGGGAGAGGATAGTTGTACATACTATATCCGGAAGCTACTCTCATTAACACTTAGCTCATTATGGAAGAGTTTGATCCGGAACCTTGACAGTAGAGATTCTTTTGATACTTAATTGCATAATCTCCACTCTTTGTACTTTTTGTTTAAGTTTTAGCTTTGACAACTCCTATTGCATTTTGAATCTTCATATCTTTAGTTCACCATGTGAGATGTGTTTTGATATCAGTCATGCCACTCAATTATTTTTTGGAGTGATTTGCATGACCTCTTTTATGTATATTATTATGTTTGCTTAGTTTTTATCTCCTCCATTGCTAAGGGACTAGCAATGAGTCGGTTGGGGGGTGTGATTACTACCGAAAAATGCTATTTTGTAGACCTAATTATAAGGGTTTTAAGCACCTTTGAGTAGTAATCATATTCATTTAACCTAATTAATTCATTAAGCTCCTTAGTAATTAGTTCCAACCATTTTTAGTGGCAAGTTTACATGTTTTTCATCAACTTATGAACCAATTCAAGCATGCCAATTGATCAAGGAGCTACTTGGGCGAGTTAAGCAAGGATTTTGGACGTTTACAGGCTTGAATTTCAAGTGGAAACGCGAGCACAAGCAATGGGAACACCATTTCGCAAGGAGAGGCAATTCACTTGCCAAATGACCAATTTCGCAAGGTGAATTTCACCTTGCCAAAATTTCGCAAGGGGATTTTCCTCATGGTGTGAAATTTGGCCATTTCACACCATGAAGAAACCACCTTGCGAAATTTCGCAAGGTGGCTTTTCACCTTGCGAAATTTGGACCTTTCATCTTCCCCCATGCGAAATGCCTTCCAAATCCCCTGTTTTGAGACGCTGTTGATGATATTCCACTGCCGGTTTTCCAAGATATTTTGCTTGACTTTTAGCTTTGTAAATACCTATTTTACCCTTGTAATCAACCAATGAAAAGGTTGCTTTTGTAATAGCTCTTGTAATTTAGCTTTTTATTGTCTTTAAATAGAGGTGAAGAGCCTCAGACACGATCATCTTGTAACATGTAACTTTATAAGTTATAAGAGCACTTTTGTTCATACGCTTCTTTTCTCTTTTCTTTCTCATTTTCTTAGTAGCCAAACATCCTTGGAGGATGAAATCCCCAAGGATGAGAGGCTAAAACCTTTTAGTTTCTTGAAGTAATGGATGCCATGTGAAGCTCCCGTGTCAGGATGGAGATTTCCAAGCCATAAATGTAAGTAGCTGAGCCTCATAAATCTTTTCATTCAAAGTAAAGCTTTTAATCCCTCTGACTTGCTTTGAATGACCAATACTTGATAACCTTTTGGTCTCAGTGGATTCTTATTGTTAGATCCACTAACGTTCATTAGTTATCTTCTACGAGCCATTGTATTGCAAGTCGAGGAGATGACCTATACCAATGAAAGAACAGTTATGAGGTTCAACTACTCTTTTTGTAAGTTTTCAAGGACTAAAACTCAGTTGTTAAACTCATACCAGTTCCGGAAGTAAGCATCACCTTAGTTGCTTCCCCAACTCGAGGTGAAAAGTCCCAAAATCTCCATTTTTACACAGTGAGTTAAGCATGGCTATCCAAAGCTTTGAGAAACTTCTTTTTCCATCTTTTAACCTATTTTCATGTTAGTTTAGTTTACAACACCTTCATCTTTTTATGTTTTCATCTTAACCTAATTTTTATTAAGAAAAGTTCACTCCATCCTCCGAACTTCACCAGTTAAAGTAAAAACCCTTCCCAGTGTTCGATCCTAGAGCCACTATGCTATAGTAGCTTTGCTACTTTAGTGTAAGGACCTTAGGTATAAATTTTGTTGATACCCTTACATGCCAAGCTACCAAGAGTCGGGTTATCAGAGGCTCAGGCTGTGAAGCTCTGAATGACTCTCCTAGGCCTGAAGTCCTGGCCCTCTTGGCAAGAGGGCGTCGCACTGAACTCTAAGGGCGTGAAGCATTCACCCCTTGTGTAGTAGCTGGTCTCCTAGTCTCATACCTGCGCTGAGGAGCAGAAGAAGAGGAACTAGTGGGCGCTCCGCCCTCAGAAGGGGGAATCTATGAGGCCTCTGTGATGGTCTTCCGACGTGGCGAATCATGAGGCACCTGAGCAAAGGAGGCTCTCTACCTCAGAGTGCGACTCTGCAAAGAATCAGCAAGGGCCCCTTTGGTCCATGCCATATGGAAATGGAGAAATGGGCCTCAGATCTGTGCTCAAAGGAGGGTGTTGAATGGGAGAGGGACGGAGAAGTGAGATGCGAGGGGGGGGGAGGGGGGAGGGGGGGCGTGTGAGTAGAGGGTGGAACCAGAACAGAGGCACATGTTGACACTGTGAAGAGGTCGTAAGGTGGCAGAGAGATTAGCAATGGGAGGCTACTTGCGAAATACGGAGTTAGGGTTTTTTTCTCTGCCAAGAATCTTTAAGGACATGTCCAACTGCTTTGAAGCCCCCCCTGAAATTGATCATCAAAAACCTAAGTTACATCAAACCAAAATGACATTAAAGCGAGAAATTAGAATCAAAACAAGTTACAATACAAGAAAACTCTCAAATAAAAAATAAAACAAAAAAATATGGACTTGATAGTCTTTAGAAAGACTAAGTTCATTCAAAAACTGGTCTTGTCAAGCTTGATGTGGATCAAGGAGGATGAATTCCTCCTTGTCACGAGAAAAAGGCTCTACAAAAGGCTTGAGACGGTGGCCATTCACTTTGAAGCTACTGGTGCTGTTGGAGTTTAGTAGTTCCACTACTCCATTTGAATGCACTTGGTGAATGGTAAAAGGACTTATCCACCTTGATTTCAGCTTGCCCGGAAAGATGTGGAGCTTAGAGTCATAGAGCAAGACTCTTTGTTCCTTTTGAAAATCTTTGCGGGAAACCAACTAATCATGCAATTTTTTGAATTGATGTAGGCATCATTTCTCAGTTCCTCCAACTCATTGAGGTCTAAGACCCTCTTCATCCAAGCTCTGCTCAAATCCTTGTTGAGCTTCTTGATTGCCCACCAAGCCTTGTATTCCAATTCCACAGAGAGATGGCCTGTTTTTCCATAGACTAGGCGATAAGGAGACATCCCAAGAATGGTCTTGTAACTTGTTCTATATGCCCATAGTGAATCAAGGAGCTTGACAAACCAATCTTTTCTGTTTGTGTTCACCACCTTCATCAATATGTTTTTAATCTCCCGATTTGCTAACTCAACTTGCCCACTAGTTTGAGGGTGGCAAGGTGTAGCTACCTGATGCTTCACCCCATACTTGGCTAGGAGAGTTTCAAAAGGCTTGTTGCAAAAATGAGTACCCCATCACTAATTATGGCTTTTGGCACCCCAAATCTTGAGAAGATGTTCTCCTTGAGAAACTTGAGAACCACTCTATGGTCATTGTGTTTGCATGGGACTGCCTCAACCCAATTAGAAACATAATATACTCCCACCAAGATGTAAGAGTAGCCAAAAGACATAGAGAATGGTCCCATGAAGTCAATGCCCCAAACATCAAAAAGATCAACTATCAAAATGGGGTTCAAAGGCATCATGTTCGTGCACGTCAACTTCCCAACCCTCTCGCATCGATCAAAACTCTTGCACATGGTGTGGGCATCTTTGAAAAGTGATGGCCAACAGAAACCCGATTGTAACACCCTCATGGCTGTCTTCTGAGAAGCAAAGTGGCCTCCACATGCATTTTCATGGCAATGACCGAGGATCCCCTGTTGGTCTTCTTCAGGAACACACTTCCTTATCATATGATCCGCACAATACTTGAATAGAAATGGCTCTTCCCAATAGTAGGCATGAATTTTTGCAAAGAAGTGCTTCTTATCTTGTGCTTTCCACTCACTTGGAACTTCTCCTATGACTAGGTAGTTAGCAATGTGAGCATACCAAGGAGCAACTTCCACCAACATGAGAGACTCCTCTGGAAAATCATCATTGATGGGCAAACCATGGGAATTATGTGCAATAGCTAGCCTTGAAAGGTGGTCTACTACCATATTCTCCACTCCTTTCTTGTCTTTGATCTGGAGATTGAACTCTTGAAGCAAGAGGATCCATCTAATCAGCCTTGCTTTAACATCTTGCTTAGTCAATAGATACGTCAAAGCAGAGTGATAAGTGAAAACCATAATGAAGGACCCCGCCAAGTAAGCACGAAATTTATCCAAGGCAAAGACTATAGCTAACAATTCTTTCTCGGTGGTTGTGTAGTTTCTTTACACCTCATTCAATGTCTTCTCTTTGCCTAAGAAAAACTCTTATGGCAAAGTCATTGGCATCACACATTACCTCAAAGGGCAGTTGCCAGTTGGGAGCCCTCACTATTGGTGCGGTTGTCAAAAATAACTTAAATTCTTCAAAACTCCTTTGGCATCTATCATCCCATATGAATTTAGCATCCTTCACCAATAGTTCACAAAGAGGCCTTGCAAGCTTAGAGAAATCCTTGATAAGCCTCTTATAGAACCCGGCATGGCCAAGGAATTGTCTTACTCCTTTGACATTTGTTAGGGATGACAACTTGACAATGAGTTCAACCTTTGCTTTGTCAAATTCAATGCCTTGCTCGGAGAGATGTGCCTAAGGACAATCCCTTGTTGTAACATGAAATGGCACTTCTCCCAATTAAGCACTAAGTCTTTCTTAATGCATCGGTTCAAAACAGCTTCTAGGTTGACCAAGCATTCATCAAACGCACTTCTATATATGGTGATATCATCTAGAAAGACTTCCATAATATGCTCCACCATATCACTAAAAATGCTTAACATGCATCTTTGGAAAGTTGCAGGTGCATTGCATAAGCCGAAAGGCATTCTCCTGTATGCATAGGTGCCAAATGGGCACATAAAAGTGGTTATCTCTTGGTCTTCAACATCAATTTCTATTTGAAAATACCCAGAGTAGCCATCCAAGAAACAATAAAAAGGATGCCCAGAGACCCTCTCAAGGACCTGATTAATAAAGGGCAACGGGAAATGGTCCTTCCTTGTCACTGCACTCAATCTCCTGTAATCGATACACACCCTCCAACCTATAGTGAGGCATGTAGAGACATCTTCTCCCTCAGACTTCTTTGGCACAACTTGAGTAGGACTCACCCATGGGCTATTTGATATGGAGTAAATAATATCAGCTTAAAGCAGCTTAAGAACTTCAGCTCGCACCACCTCTTGCATGTGAGGGTTTAACCTTCTCTGAGGTTGATGAACTGGCTTAGCTTCATCCTCCATGTAAATATGATGGGTGCATACTAAAGGGCTAATCCCTTTCAAATCAAAAATTTGCCACCCTATTGCCTTCTTACATCTTCTAAGGACTTCAAGTAGACAATCCTCCTAATGAATGGTAAGAGCTGAAGATATAACAACAGGGCACTGCTTGTCTTCTTCCAAGTATGCATACTTCAACTCTATGGATAGTGGCTTAAGAATAAGATTTGGGGGCTCCTCCTTAGCAGCCCTTTGTGTCTCCTCCTCATTGAATAAGGGTAGAATTTCTTCTCTCCTCTTTCAAGGAGACAGGGTAGCAAGCAAATCTGAGGGTTTAGGTAACCCTTCATCAAGATCCCCAAGACTCTCAATCAAATCCTCCTGCATTCTCTGATCACAATGCTCCTCCACTAAAGTGTCAATCATGCACACTTCCCCTGGATCTTCTTCTTCTTCCGGATGGATATGCTTCTTGCATAAATGGAAGATGTTAAGCTCTAATGTCATGTTGTTAAATGTGAGTTTCATGACTCCATTCCTACAATTGATGATTGCATTTGATGTAGCTAGGAATGGTCTTCCAAGTATGATAGGAACATAATTAGTTCATTTGACAACCAGATCTGTATCAAGAACAACAAAATCCACTGGATAGTAGAATTTATCAACTTGAACCAAGACATCTTCGATCATCCCTCTTGGAATCTTCATTGATCTATCTGGCGGAGATAGAGTGATAGATGTTGGCTTTAACTCTCCAAGTCCCAACTGCTTGTAGACAGAGTAGGGTAGCAAATTCACATTGGCTCCCAAGTCCAATAAAACTTTCTCCACACAAGTCCCTCCAATACTCACTGAGATGGTAGGGTAGCCCGAATCTTTGTACTTCACTGGAGACTTGCACTATATGATGGCACTCACTTGCTCAGTTAAGAAGGCTTTCTTGTTCACATTAAACCCTCTCTTTATAGTGCACAAGTCCTTAAAATTTTTTGCATAAGTTGACACTTGTTTAATCATGTCTAGCAAAGGGATATTGACCTTCACTTGCCTCAACACTTCAAAAATTTTTAATGCATTATTGGTTCCCTTTTTGCCATGCAAAGCTTGGGGGAAAGGTGCAGGCATGTGTTTCTTCATCATATCTTCCTTGATGACTATCCTCTCGGGTTCTTCATCCACACTAGAATCATGGTCATTTTTCTTTATACTTTTCCCTTTTCTCTTTTCTTTAATTTCCTCACTCTTTTCTTTTTCTGCTACACTCTCTCCATCATGCTTTGGCTTGGATGTGGGCTGATCAACCTCTTTACCACTCCTCAAGGTGATAACTACTTTGACTTCCCTCACATTTGAAGATTCTCCCTCTTAAGCCTCCACTTCATGGATACCCTTGGGATTTTGATGAGGTTGAGAAGGAAACTTTCCTTTCTCTTGCACTGTGTTGAGGTTGGTAAGCCTTGAGATTGTGTATTGGACATTTTCTATCTTCTAAGATAGATCATTTTGCATCCCATTCATTCTTTTGTTCAATGTACTCTCCACACTGTCAATTCTTTAATTCAATTGAGCATTGATGAACTTCTGACCTCCCACAAAGTCTCCCACAACCTTGCTAAGGTTCACAATAGCTTGTTCAAGATTTGAGGCTTACTGAGGTGCTTGAGCAAGTTATGTGTACTAAGGTGGCTCTAGTTTCCAAGAGAAATTTTGATGGTTTCTCCAATTTGAATTGTAGGTGTTGCCATATGAAGCATTGTTATTGGGCTTGTATTGACCAATAACATTTTCTTGATCACCAAACATCTCTCTCACTGGTGGAATGGTAGGACACTCCTCCACCAAGTGCTCATAAGATTGACAAATGGAACAAGGCATAGCTTGCACTAATGTTTCAGAAATGGCTTGCACTTCTTGACCTTCTTCATTTCTAGCTTTTCCAATCTCCTTGCCATAGTTGCAACCTTTGCCTTCATGTCAATGTCTTCATTCAAAACATACATCCCACCCTTAGCATTAGGTTGAGACTTCATTCTTCCCACCTCTCCAGTGTTTGGTTCATCCCATCCTCTTGAAACTTCGGCCACATAACTCAAAAAGTCCATGGCTTCCTCCGAATTCTTATTCATGAAGTCTCCTCCACACATAGTTTCTAGGAGTTGCTTCATTAAAGAAGACATACCATCACAAAAATAGCTCACTAAGAGCCATGTTTCAAAGCCATGGTGAGGACAAGCATTAATAGCTTACATGTACCTCTCCCAACACTCATAGAATTTCTCATTCTCTTTAGCTGAGAAGTTCAAAATTTGCCTTTTCAAACCATTGGTCTTATGAGTAGGGAAGAACTTCTTGAGAAACTCGGCTTGCAAATCAGTCCAAGTTCGGATGCTCCTTGGCCTTAGAGAATTGAGCCAAATCTTGGCCTTATCCTTCAAGGTGAAAGGAAATAGCTTGAGCCTCATCAAGTCAATTGAAGCTCCTCCTTCTTGGAATGTACCTCCTCGAATTCCTTAATATGCGAGTAGCGATTATCACTTTCCATCCCATGAAAAGTAGGTAAGATTAGCACAATGTGAGGTCAGATTACTAGTTGCTCAGTGGGAGGCACTATGCATGAAGGTGCACTCATATGAGGTGGATGCATGCGGTCCCTCATGGATCGATATGCATCGAAATTATCCTCTTAACCATGTTGGCTATTCTAGTCTTTAGGTGGAACATTCATGATGTTCAAGTACACTTCCAACTCAGTTTCTTGAGGAGTTTCAATCTTCACAAGTCTTTCCTCAATATCTCTTATCCAATAGGGCATGCACAACTAGAGATCATTGAAACAAAAACAAAGAAAACAAAATAAATACAATTCTAGGAAGAGGTTAAGATTAGCTAAAAACTAAATAAAAGATAAGCTAAAATAGAGACAAAGAAAAAGAATTAGTAAAAGAAAAATCACCAAACTTGTGATGAAGATCACAAGTGTTCACCAAAAGTAATGTCAATGTACTTTGGCACCATCCCTAGCAGCAGCGCCATTTGATTCGTCCCTAGCAGCGGCACCATTTGATTCATCCCCAGCAACAACGCCATTTGATTCGTCTTTGACAACAACGCCATTTGATTCTTGCGCCAGACGGGTGTTATCAACAAAATTTATAAAACCTAAATCACCTTACACTAGGGTAGCATGGCTACTATAGTATAGTGGCTTTAGGATCGTCCACAGGGATGGGTTTTCTTCGTACAAGTGACTTTAGTGAGGTAATGAAATGGTGTTTTTCCTTACAAAAATTAGCTTTTAAAGAAAATGGAATTGTGGTTGAAAAAGTTGATTTTAAGTTAAGCAAAAACAGAAATTGAAATTAACTACAAAGAGAATGTCTCTTGGAGCTTTAGGTCACTAGGATCGGGTTCCTTAGGCAAAGGGGAAGATTTTGGATCTTCTCCTCGCATTGGGGTAAATAACATAAAGGATGGTTATCTCCCGACCCAGTTTTGTATTTAGTAATTAAGATTTGATCCAAAGGGTTCATGAAAAATGGTAGTTGCTTCCCATTAATGGCTTCAAACACTAAAGACCCTCACCTTGAACCACCTTCCAATGGCTCATACTTGATAACTAATAAACATCCATGGATCTAGCAATAAGCATCCATAGATCTGGAAAGCTTACCAAGTATTGGCCATTCAAGGTGATTCTCACCTTGAACCACCTTCCAATGGCTCCTACTTGATAACTAATCGACATCCATGGATCTTGCAATAAGCATCCATAGAATCCGGGAAGCTTACCAAGTATTGGCCATTCAAGGTGATTCTAAGGGATTTAAAGCTAAACCTTGAAATAAAAACCATTAATGGTTAACAACTACATTTATTTAAAGCAAGGAAACTCCTACCTTTGCATCCAGATCCTTCACCTAGTTTCTATCACTCCAAGAAACGTAAAACTTAGCCACTCATCCCCTGAGAAATCATTCTTAGAGGTTGTTTGGCTAGAAAGAAAAATGAAAACAAAAATGAGAAGGAAAGGCAAAGCAAGGGCTCTGTATATTTCTTCCTATCGGAATTACAAGTGTTGTATCCTTCAAAAGATTATACAAAAAGATATTATCTAGAGAGGTCTTTCCAACCCCCCTTTATAGTTTCGAACAAAGAAATCCTATCATTGGTTGATTACAAGGAGAAAATAGTAATTTACACAAAAATATGGAGATAAAAATCTAACTGAGTCGATGCATAGGAAGATTTCGCAGAGCATTCAAAATTTCGCATGGTGTGTAAAATTCATTTTTTTTTCTGCATCTTGTGGTTTCACAGGGTGTGCAAAATTGTCCTTCACTCAATCCTGCAACTGCTCCTCCTCTTGATTTTGCATGCTATGCTAAATTTTTGCATAGACATGCGAAATTGCTACATGTTGGATTTCTTCCTATGGTTTTCTTCCTTGCATCTCTGATTGGCTTGGCAACCTATTGCCAAGCTTGGCAAAAGGGCTATGAAGTGCTCCAAAACTCGGATTCTTCATGTATTTGAGCTTCAACTTGCATTGCCATGGATTGCAAAAAATTCTCCCTCATTCTTTGCTTGTTTTAATAATAAAAAAGCTACCAAAAACACCAAAACTAGCCAAAAACTTATTAGTAACCCTTGCTAGGTTTCTTAATGTGCCAATTGAGTTAAAAAGTATTAACTACTACTCAAAAATGTTTAAAACAGTTAATTTCAAGCTATCAGAAAGCACTTTTTGAGTAGTAATAAGAGCTCATAGGATCTCAAGTCTTTCATATCATTCACAACTTTAGGTTGTTCATAGCATCCAGAGCCTTGAGTTCTTGACCTGGAGTAGCTAATGTCATCTACAACCCTAAGTTGTTCATACCATCCAGAGCCTTGAGTTGTTCATACCATCCAAAGCCTTGAATTGTTTATAGTATCAAGAGCTTTGAGCACATGACCCAGAGTAGCTCATCTCACCCACACCCCTGAGTTGTTCATAGCATCTAAAGCCTTGAGCTTACGACCTAAAGTCATTCATGTGATTTTTTAGAGCCATAAGCTCACGACCCGGAGTCATTCATGTCATCTACAACCCTAACCTATTCATAGCATCTAGAGGCTTAAGCTCATGACGCAGAATTATTTATATCATCCACATCCCAGAATGGTTCATTACATTTAGAGGCTTAAGCTCACGGGATCCTAAGTCGTTCATATCATCTAAAAATCTAAGTTGTTCATAGCTTATAGAGCGTTGAACTCACGATGAGGAGTCTTTCATGTCAACCACAGCCTTGAGATGTTCACAGTATCTAGAGGCCTGAGCTCATGACCCGATATTGTTGATGTCATCCAGAACCTTGAGTTTTTCACAGCATCTAGAGGACTAAGCTCACCACTCGGAGTCATTCATGCCAACCACAACCTAGAGTTGTTCATAGCACTTAGAGCCCTGTGCTCACTTCCCGGAGTTGTTCATGTCATTCACAGCTCTAAGCTTTTCATTGCATTCAAAGCTTTGAGCAGTTCGTAGCATCCAAAGCCCTAAGCTCACAAACTGGAGTAGCTCATTGCATCCAAACCCCTAAACAGTTCATAGAATCTAGAGCCCTGAGCTTATGACTTGAAGTCATTAATATGGTTATCTAGAGCCTTGAGTTCATGAACTAGAGTCAATCATGTCATCCACAACCCTAAGTTATTCATAGCATCAGTGACTTAAGCTTATCACGTAGAATCATTCATATCAACTATATCCCAGAGCAGGCATAACATCTAGAGGCCTGAGCTATGGGATCCTAAGTCTTTCATATCATGTACAACTCTAAGTTGTTCATAGCTTCTAGAGCCTTGAGCTTATGACCTAGAGTCTTTTATGTTAACAATAGCCTTGAGGTGTTCAAAGCATTTAGAGGCCTAAGCTCACTTCCTAGAGTAGTTCATGTCATCCATAACCCTGAGTTGTTCATTGCATATAGAGTCTTGAGCTTATGGTGAAAAATAATGAATATCATCTACCTCTTGAGGGATTCATAGCATCTAAAGGCCACCCAAACTCATGGGATCCCGAGTTGTTCTTATCATGCACAACTCTTAGTTGTTCATAACATTTAAAGCCCTGAGCTCATAGGATCATGAGTCATTCATATCATTTAGAACTCTAGATTATTCATAACATCCAGAGGCCTGAGCAAATGATCTGGTGTAGCATATGTCATCCATAACCTTAAGGTGTTCATAGAATCTGGAGCACTAAGCTTTTCGTGGCATCTAAAGCCCAAAGATCATGACCTAGAGTAGCTCATCCAATCCACACCACTATGCAGTTGAGAGCATCTAGAGCCCTGAGCTTATGAACTAGAGTCGTTCATGTTAACCACAACCCTGAGTTGTTCATAGTATTTAGATCTCTAAGCTTGTAACCCAATGTCGTTCATGTCATTCAAAGCCCTGAGTTGTTCATAATATTTAGAGGCTTCAACTCATGACCTGGAGTCTTTCATGTCAATTATAACCCTGAATTGTTCATAGTATCTAGAGCACTGAGCTCATAACCCAGTTTCGTTCATGTCATCCACAAACCTGAGCGATTCATAACATTTAAAGGCTTGAGCTTATGATGCAGAATTGTTCATGTCATCCATAGCCCTAATCTATTCATCGCATTTAGAGCCTTAAGCTCACGACCTAGAGACATTCACATCAAAGACAAGCATGACCTATTCATAACATCTAAGACCTTGAGCTCACAAATTGAATTCGTTTATATCAACCACAACCCAAAGTTGTTCATAACATTTAGAGCCCTAATCTCACAACCTAGAGGAGCTCATGTCATCCACAACCCTGAGCTATTCATAGCATCTAGAGCCTTGAGCTCATGACTTAGAGTATCTCATGTCATCCAAAGCCTTGAGTTGTTTATAGCATTAAGATCCCTGACCTCATGACCTGGGGTTGTTCATGTCAACCACAGCCAAGAGTTATTCATAGCATCTCGTGCCTTGAGCTCACAAACTAGAGTAGCTCATGTCATTCTTAGCCTTGAATTACTAATAGCATCTAAAGCCCTGAGCTCACCACACAGAGTCGTTCATGTCACCCTAAACTAAAGCTATTCATAGCATCTGGAGCCCTGAGCTCATGACTCGGAGTCATTCATGTGAACCACGACCTAAAGATGTTTATAATATCTAGAGCCTTGAGCTCACAACTGACAGTCATTTATGTCATCCACAACCTTGAGATGTTCAAAGCATCTAATGCCCCAAGCTCACAACTTGGAAACTTTCATGTCATCTATAGCCTTGAACTGTTCATAGCATCTAGGCCCTTAAGCTTATGACCCAGATGAACTCATGTAATCCACAACCCTAAGTTGTTCATAGCATTTAGAGTCATGAGCTCACGACCCAGAGTAGCTCATGTCATCTATAACTCTTAGCCATTCATAGCATCAAGAGCCTTGAGCATACAACCTGTAGTTTTTTATGTCATCGACAACCCTGATCTATTCATAGCATTAAGAACCCTAAGTTCACAACCCGAAGCCGTTCATGTAAACCACAACCCAAAGCTATTCATAGTAACTAGTGCCCTAAGCTAACGAACCAAAGTAACTCATGTCATCCACAACCTTGAGCTGTTAATAACATCTAGGGCCCTGAGCTCATGACCCAGAGTTATTCATGTCAACCACATCCTAGAGCTATTCATAGCATCTAGAGCCCTGAGCTTATGACCCGAAGTTATTCACGTCAACCACAGCCTTAAGTTGTTCATAGCATCTAGAGCACTGAGCTCTTGACCTAGAGTCTTTCATGTTTACCACAACCTAGAGCTGTTAATTGCATCTAGGGCCTTGGGCTCATGACTTAGAGTCATCCATGTCATCCATAACCCTGAGCTGCTCATAGAATACAGCGCCTTGACCTCATGACCTGTAGTCTTTCATGTCATTGATAACCTTAAGTTATTCATAGCACCAAAGCCAAGAACTCACACCTCAAAGTCGTTCATGTCAACGATAGCCCAAAGCTGTTCATGGCATATAAAGCCCTGAGCTCATGACCTAGAGTGGCATATGTGATCGACAACCCTAAGTTGTTTATAACATCTAAATCCTTGAGCTCATGACTTAGAGTCATTCATGTCAACTACAACATTGAGATGTTCACAGTATCTATAGTCCTCAGCTCACGATGTCAAGTCATTCATGTCATCTAAAATCCTGACATGTTCATAGCATTTAGAGCCCTGAGCTCACGACCCAGAGGAGCTCATGTCATCCACAATACTGAGTTGTTCATAACATCTAAAGCCTTAAGCTCCCCACATAGAGTAGTTCATGTCATTCATAACCTTAAGTTGTTCATGGCATCAAGAGCTCTGAGCTCACAATCTACAGTATTTTATGTCATTGACATCCCTGTGCTATTCATAGCATCAAGAGCCTTCACCTCACTACCTGAATTCATTCATGTCAAGCATGACCAAGAGCTGTTGATAGCATCTAATGCCCTGAGATCACGAACAAGAATAGCTTATGTCATCCATAGCCCTGAGCTCTTAATAGCATCTAGAGCCCTAAGCTCATGACCTGGATTCGTTCTTATCAACTCCAACCTAGTGTTATTCATAACATCTAAAGCCCTAAGCTTAAGACCAAGAGTGGCTCATGTCATTGATAGCCTTGGGTTGTTCATAAAATCTAAAGCCTTGAGCGCATGACCCAGAGTCATTCATGTCAACCACAACCTTGAGATGTTCATAGTATCTATAACCCTTAGTTCAAAACCCAAAGCCATTCATGTCATCCACAACCCTATGCTCATGACCTAAAGTCTTCATGTCATCAATAGCCCTGAGCTATTCATAGCATATAAAGTCCGGAGCTCACGACTCAGAGTTGTTCATATCAACCACAGCCTAAAGCTGTTCATAACATATAGAGCCTTGACTTGAAGGCCCAGAGTTGTTCATATCAACCACAACCCAGAGCTATTCATAGCATCTAGGGCCTTAAGCTCATGACATAGACTCATTCATGTCAACCACAACCCAAAGCTATTCATAGCATCTAGAGCCTTAAGCTCATGACCTAGAGTAGCCCACCTTATCCGTAGCCTTGAGCTATTCATATCATTTAGAGACCTAAGCTCATGACCAACATTTGTTCATGTCAACCATAGCCCTGAGCTATTCATAGTATTTAGAGCCCTAAGCTCACAACCAATAGTTTCTCATGTCATCGACAACCCTAAGCTCTTAATAGCATTTAGAGCCCTAAGCTCATAACCCAGAGTTGTTCATGTCAACCACAACCTAGTGTTGTTCGTAGCATTTAGAGCCTTGAGCAAATGACCCAGAGTAGCCCATGTTATCCATATCCTTAAGCCATTCTTTGCATCTAGAGTCCTCATCTCATGACCTAGATTCGTTCATGTCAACCATAAATCAAATTTATTCATAGCGTCTAGAGCCTTGACATTACGACCTAGAGTCTTTCATGTGATCCATATCCCTGAGCTATTCATAGCATCTAAAGCTTAGAGCTCATGACACAAATTCGTTCATGTCAATAACAACCTAGCATTGTTTATAGCATCTAAAGCCTTAAGCTCATGACCCACAGAAGCCCATGTTATCCACAGTCCTCAACTATTCATGGCAACTAGTGCCCTAACCTTATAACCTAAGGTCGTTCATGTCAACCATAGCTCTGAGTTGTTCATAGTATCTAGAGCCTTAAGCTCATGACCCATACTCTTTCATGTCATTGACAACCTTGATTTCTTCCTAACATTAGGAGCTTTGAACTCATAACTCAGAGTCATTCATGTCAACCACTGCCCAGAGCTGTTCATAACATCTAAAGCCCTGAGATCACAACCTAGAGTAGCTCATTTTAGCAATGAATCTAAGTTGTTAATAGCATCTAAAGCCCTAAGCTCATGACCCAAAGTCGTTCATGTCAACCACAGCTTAGAGTTACTCATAACATCTAGAGCCCTGAGCTTAAGACCACAGCTTAGAGCTGTTCATAACTTGGAGTCTTTCATGTCAACCATAACCTAAAGTTTTTCATTACAACTAGGGCCCTGAGCTCATGACCCAATGTCGTACATGTCCTCAACACCCCTGAGTTGTTCGTAGAATCTAGAGCCTAAGCTCACAACCCAAAGTCTTTCATGTTATCGACAACCCTAAGTTGTTCATATTGTCTAGAGCTTTAAGCTCACAACTCAAAGTCATTCATGTCAACCATAGCCCAACATGGTTCATAGAATATAGAGCCCTGAGCTCATGATCTAAAGTAGCTTGATTACTACCCAAAAAGTGCTATTTTGCGCCTTTAATTCATTATGTTTTAAGCACTTTTGTGTAGTAGTTCTCCATTCTTATTCCAATTGGCATGTTAAGGACCTAGCAATGACTTCTAATCATATTTGTGGCTAGTTTTAGTGTTTTGAAAGCTTTTTGGATCATTAAGACAAGCCAAGCAAAGGAGAGAAGCAAAGAGAAGCAAAGAGGAAAACAGAGTGAAGAAAACAGAGGACAGCAGCTGCAGCCTTCTTTCACACTTTTGGAGCACTTTCCGAAGTCCATTTTCTACATGCTATATACCATTTCAAAGCTCAGGAAGTCAAGAATCCAACGCCTCAAGCCGTGTACGATTTGGAGCTGAAATGAGGAAGATATGGCCTTCGGAAGACAACTGCATCAAGCCATGGGAACACCATTTCGCAAGGTGAATTTCACCTTACGAAAATTTCGCAAGGAGATTTTCTTCATGGTGCGAAATTTGGCCATTTCGCACCATGAAGAACCACCTTGCAAAAATTTCGCAAGGTAACCTTTTACCTTGCCAAAATTTCGCAAGTAACCTTTTACCTTGCCAAATTGCCTCTGTTTCTCCACGCACGCACCACCGACTTCCCAGATATTTTTAGCTTGATATTTTCTCGTGTAAATTCCTTTTGTAACCTTGTATTCAGCCAAAATAAGGCTTTATCTTGTAATTTTTCTATATATAGATGTGCACAACGCCTCCAAGAAAGAAGAGGAATTTTGGGGGATCGATCCTCTGTACATTAACTTAGAAATATATAAAGCTCTGTTTTTCTCTCTTCTCCGGTTCTTCCCCCTTTATATTTTCTTAGTAGCCAAACAGCCTTTGAGGACTTTTCCTCAGAGGATGATTGATTACTACCAAAAAGTGCTATTTTGTAGACCTAATTATAATGGTTTTAAGCACCTTTGTGTAGTAATCATATTCATTTAACCCAATTAATTCATTAAGGTCCTTAGTAATTGGTTTTAACCATTTTGTGGCAAGTTTACATGTTTTTATCAGCTTATGAATCAATTCAAGCATGCCAAATGATGGAGGAGCTAATTGGACAAGTTAAAGCAAGGGTTTTGGAAGTTTACAGGCTTGAATTTCAAGTGGAAACACGAGCACAAGCAAAGAGAATGCAAAGAGGAAAAACAAGCAAAGTGAAGAAAACAGAGGACAATAGCTGCAGTCTTCTTTCGCACTTTTGGGGCACTTCCCGAAGTCAATTTTCTACATACTATATACCATTTCAAAGCTCAGGAAGTCAAGAATCCAACACTTCAAACCGTGTACAATTTGGAGCTGAAATGAGGAAGATATGGCCTTCGGAAGACAACTGCATCAAACCTTGCGGGAATTTCGCAAGGTGAATTTCTCCTTGCGAAATTTCGCAAGGGGATTTTCCTCACGATGCGAAATTTTGCCATTCCGCAACATTGCGAAATTTTCGCAAGGAGAAATTCACATTGCGAAAATGCCAAATCTCCTCTGTTTCTCCACGCACGCACCACCGACTTCCCAGATATTTTTAGCTTGATATTTTCTCATGTAAATTCCTTTTGTAACCTTGTATTCAGCCATCATAAGGCTTTATCTTGTAATTTTGCTATATATAGAGGTGCACAACACCTCCAAACGGAAGGGGATGGGAATGGACGGATGGGGTGATCGATCCTCTGTACATTAGCTTAGAATAATATAAAGCTCTGTTTTTCTTCTTTTCTCTTTTCTTTCTCATTTTCTTAGTAGCCAAACAGCCTCTGAGGACTTTTCCTCAGAGGATGGTTGGCTAAAACCTTTAATTTTCTCAAAGTATAGATGTTATGTGATGGCTTGGATGCAATCCCATGGAAATTTCTCGCACCTGGAAGGTAAGGTAGTCGTTTTTCATTAATGGTTCATTAATGTAAATTTTGGTTTTTATTTCCTTTGGACAACTTCCAACGGCCAATACTTGATAAGCTTTTGGATTTCTATCCATTAGTTATCTCCTACGAGCTATTGGAAGGTGAGGTTTTCAATTCCAAGTTTTGCATTAATCCGTTAGAACCAATTTCAATGGCCATTGAAAGATGAGTTTATCACCTGGAATGACTTTGAGTTGCCAATATTTGGTAAGCTTTTGGCTTTAGACCATTAGTTATCTCTTACGAGCCATTCAAAGGAAGTCTAAGGTGAATAACCATTGATAAAATCCACTACCATCTGTTTTGCCATTTTAAAGGATTAAAACTTGATTTGCTAAATCCATACCGGTTCGGGAAGCAAGCATCACCATAGTTGCAACCCCAACGCGAGGAGCCTATCCTGAGATTTCCAATTTGCATAAGAGCCAGAGCATAGCTATCCTATCTTTGAGAAACTTGTTTTTACACCCTTTCATTTTAGTCTTTAATGTTAGCTTAAATTAGTTTAAATCTTTCTAAAACATTTACATCTTCTTTTAAAGCTAACATCCATAAGAAAATCACCTATTTTCCTAATTTGAATATCACTTGTGTTTGCGAAAACCCTTCCCAGTGAACGATCCTAGAACCACTATGCTATAGTAGCTTGGCTACTTTAGTAATAGTATTTAAGGTATAAATTTTGTTGATACGCCTTTAAAGCTAAGCTACCATGAGTCGCATCAATGATTGGCTAAAACTTTTAAGTTTCTCAAAGTATGGATGTTATGTGATGGCTTGGATGCAATCCCATGGAAATTTCTCGCACCTGGAAGGTAAGGTAGTCGTTTTTCATTAATGGTTCATTAATGCAAAGTTTGGTTTTTATTTCCTTTGGACAACTTCCAACGGCCAATACTTGATAAGCTTTTGGATTTCTATCCATTAGTTATCTCCTACGAGCTATTGGAAGGTGAGGTTTTCAATTCCAAGTTTTGCATAATCTGTTAGAACCAATTTCAATGGTCATTGAAAGGTGAGTTTATCACCTGGAATGACTTTGAGTTGCCAATATTTGGTAAGCTTTTGGCTTTAGACCATTAGTTATCTCTTACGAGCCATTCAAAGGAAGTCTAAGGTGAATAACCATTGATGAAATTCACCACCATCTGTTTTGCCATTTTAAAGGATTAAAACTTGATTTGCTAAATCCATACCGGTTCGGGAAGCAAGCATCACCATAGTTGCAACCCCAACGCGAGGAGCCTATCTTGAGATTTCCAATTTGCATAAGAGCCAAAGCATAGCTATCCTATCTTTGAGAAACTTGTTTTTACACTCTTTCATTTTAGTCTTTAATGTTAGCTTAAATTAGTTTAAATCTCTCTAAAACATTTTCATCTTCTTTTAAAGCTAACATCCATAAGAAAATCACCTATTTTCCTAATTTGAATATCACTTGTGTTTGTGAAAACCCTTCCCAGTGAACGATCTTAGAACCACTATGCTATAGTAGCTTGGCTACTTTAGTAATAGTATTTAAGGTATAAATTTTGTTGATATGCCCTTTAAAGCTAAGCTACCAAGAGTCGCATCAAATGGCGCCGTTGCCGGGGAAGGTGCCACAAGCACAGTGAAGCAACCATTAAGGGTAACTTGTGATCTTCATCACAAGTTTGGTGAGTTTTCTTATAATTTTTTTTTTAGTTTATTTTTTATTTAGTTAAATTTTTTATTCTCTTTTCTTTTATTTTTGTTTTAATTTCAATTTGTGCATTCCTTGTTGGATTCGAGACCAAGAGGGAACCCTGGTACAAGTTGAAGAAAAGAGCTTTAGTTGAATATCATTTTTTTTAGAAATGGAAATTCCACATGAAGATCAAAGCTCTCAACATCAACCGAATGACAAATTCGCATACCTATCCATGAGGGATCGGATTGAATTAGGGAAAAGGCAAGTTCAACAAAGCCAATGGGGTAGTAAGTATGCTTTGAATGGAGATGATTCATATGAGCATACGGTAGGGGAGTGCCCTACCATTCCAACTGTGAGAAACATGTGCGGTTACCAAAGCTCCTACACCTCAAGTTGGAATAACCATCCCAACCTTACAACCCAACCTCAACCTCGACCATCAATGAGTACATCTTCATTGGAGCAAGCCATTTTGAAGATAAGCAAAGTCATGGAGGACTTTGTAGGTGAGCAACAAAAGATCAACTCTCATCTTAATGAAAAGATTGATAATTTGGAGAGTTCAATAAATGTAAGAATGGAGGAGGTTTATAATGATCTATCACTAAGGATAGAAAAAGTTCAAGACTCCATTGAGAAGCTCACCAATCTCGACATAGCAAGGGGGAAAAGGAAGCTTCCTCCTCAACCCCACCATAACCTTCAAGGAACCAATGCAAAAAAATCAAGGAAAGTGTTGAAGATCGACACTTTGGTGGGGGATTGCTATGACAACTCTATGGACCAACCTTCCATTGAAAATCATAAGGTTCAAGATGATAAAGGGTTACCTAAACCCTTTAAAGCATCCACTTCTGCAGGGAAGAGAAGAGAAATGAATTCCCTTGGACCAAATGGGAAGGATGCCAATTTTGTTTGGGATCCAGGGGGAATTCAGCATGACGTGGGTGTGTGAGTGAGGATGAGCTAAATAGTTCATCTTCTTTTTGGGGTACATGCTATCAGCTTCATTTAAATTCTATGCTTTCTTTAAATTTATGCATGTTTTAGTTTGAATTCTTAGCTTTAATTTAGTTTTAATATGTTTTTAAGATGAGTTTTGAAGTGTTCATGCAGGTACGATGCTTGTAAAAATCGAAATGGAGGTGAAACAGAGGAAACAGGGGAGCCAAAATGCATAAGCAAAGCTCTCAGTGGAATTTCGCACCATGAACACACTCAGTGCGAATTTTTCGCACAGTGACAGTGCATGGTGGTTCAACCTTCTCAACTCCAAGTCCACATCACATGAGGTACCACTTCCTTCCTCCTTATTTTCGATTCAAACATTGAGGACAATGTTCATCTCGGTTGGGGGGAGAGATGAGGAAGTAAGTATTAGTTTAAATTTTTATCATACTTAGTTAAATTAGCTACTTTTTGTTTAAATTTTTAAAATTTTTGCTTTAAACTCCATGGATATTAAGGATTAACTCTCAAAATTAAATGAGAGAAGTCGAGTTTCAACTTGATTACATGAGTCTTAGAGTTTGTATTATGCTCTTCTAAAAGTTGATGAATTGTTGAAACTCCCATTGCATGCAAACTTATCTCTTCCACCTTAAGCTATTCGCGCACACATACATTAGATTCCGGTTATAAGATGTGAAACTATCTCACCCTCTAAACTTGAGAAATCATAATTTGACACCTTTAACCTCTCTTTAATAGTGTTGGGACACCTCATAAAGACCAATGAGTCTTTGAAAAAATAGAAAAAAGAAAAAAAAAATATATATATATATAGAATAAACTTCTTTGCTTGCCTTGAAACCTGAGCATGGTTTGAAGGGGTGGCAAAAGCCTTTAAAGCCTGGTGCCCTAAGCCTTTATTGGTTGGGAGTCACCGATCCTCTGCTTGTTACATGGGTTAATTGGTTAAGTTTAGTAAGTGAAAAGAATTGTGAATAAGAGGTGCGTTCCTAGCCTATCAAGAGATGGTTAATTTTGCTAAGCTCAAAGAAAGACTTAGGTGGGGGGGAGATGATAGTTATCCATACTATACTCGGAAGCTAATCACATTAACACTTAGCTTTTAGTGGAAGAATTTGATTTGGATCTTTTGAGAGTGGAAATTCTTTTGATGCTTAAACTTGCATAATATCCATTCTTTGTACTCTATGATCAAGTGAATGCTTTGACAACTCTTATTATAGGTTGAGTTTCACATCTTTATTGATCCATGGATGTCCATCATGACACTCATATAATTTTTTGGAGTGATTTGCATGATCCCTTTTATGTATATTATTATAGTTTACTTAGTTTTTCTCTCCTTCATTGCTTAGGGACTAGCAATGTGTCAGTTGGGGGGAGTGATTACTACCCAAAAAGTGCTACTTTGCGCCTTTAATTCATTATGTTTTAAGCACTTTTGTGTAGTAGTTCTCCATTCTTATTCCAATTGGCATGTTAAGGACCTAGCAATGACTTCTAATCATATTTGTGGCTAGTTTTAGTGTTTTGACAGCTTTTTGGATCATTAAGACAAGCCAAGCAAAGGAGAGAAGCAAAGAGGAAAACAGAGTGAAGAAAATAGAGGACAGCAGCTGCAGTCTTCTTTTGCACTTTTGGAGCACTTTCCGAAGTCCATTTCCTACATGCTATATACCATTTCAAAGCTCAGGAAGTCAAGAATCTAACGCTTTAAACTGTGTACAATTTGGAGCTGAAATGAGGAAGATATGTCCTTCGGAAGACAACTGCATCAAGCCATGGGAACACCATTTCGCAAGGAGATTTTCTTCATGGTGCGAAATTTGGCCATTTCGCACCATGAAGAACCACCTTGTGAAATTTTCACAAGGTAACCTTTTACCTTGCCAAAATTTCGCAAGTAACCTTTTACCTTGCCAAATTTCCTCTGTTTCTCCACGCACGCACCACCGACTTCCCAAATATTTTTAGCTTGATATTTTCTCGTGTAAATTCCTTGTGTAACCTTGTATTCAGCCGACATAAGGCTTTATCTTGTAATTTTGCTATATATAGATGTGCACAACGCCTCCAAGAAAGAAGAGGAATTTTGGGGGATCGATCCTCTGTACATTAACTTAGAAATATATAAAGCTCTGTTTTTCTCTCTTCTCCGGTTCTTCCGCATTTCTATTTTCTTAGTAGCCAAACAGCCTCTGAGGACTTTTCCTCAGAGGATGATTGGATAAAACTTTTAAGTTTCTCAAAGTATGGATGTTATGTGATGGCTTGGATGCAATCCCATGGAAATTTCTCGCACTTGGAAGGTAAGGTAGTCGTTTTTCATTAATGGTTCATTAATGCAAAGTTTGGTTTTTATTTCCTTTGGACAACTTCCAATGGCCAATACTTGATAAGCTTTTGGATTTCTATCCATTAGTTATCTCATATGAGCTATTGGAAGGTGAGGTTTTCAATTCCAAGTTTTGCATTAATCCGTTAGAACCAATTTCAATGGCCATTGAAAGGTGAGTTTATCACCTGGAATGACTTTGAGTTGCCAATATTTGGTAAGCTTTTGGCTTTAGACCATTAGTTATCTCTTACGAGCCATTCAAAGGAAGTCTAAGGTGAATAACCATTGATGAAATTCACCACCATCTATTTTGCCATTTTAAAGGATTAAAACTTGATTTGCTAAATCCATACCGGTTCGGGAAGCAAGCATCACCATAGTTGCAACCCCAACGCGAGGAGCCTATCCTGAGATTTTCAATTTGCATAAGAGCCAGAGCATAGCTATCCTATCTTTGAGAAACTTACACCCTTTCATTTTAGTCTTTAATGTTAGCTTAAATTAGTTTAAATCTCTCTAAAACATTTTCATCTTCTTTCAAAGCTAACATCCATAAGAAAATCACCTATTTTCCTAATTTGAATATCACTTGTGTTTGCGAAAACCCTTCCCAGTGAACGATCCTAGAACCACTGTGCTATAGTAGCTTGGCTACTTTAGTAATAGTATTTAAGGTATAAATTTTGTTGATACGCCCTTTAAAGCTAAGCTACCAAGAGTCGCATCATAGCCCATGTTATCAACAGTCTTGAGTCGTTCTTAGCATATAGAGCCTTAAGCTCACAACTCAAGTCATTCATCTCAACCACAACCCAAATCTATTCATTGAATCTAGAGCCCTTACCTCATGACCCAAAGTCGTTCATGTCATCCATAGCCCTGAATTGTTCATAGCATTTAGAGCCTTGAGCTCCTAACATGAAGTCATTCATGTCAACCTGTAGACCCTCAACTTTGTCCCTCGACACTGGCATTTATCCTTCGGGTGTCACATCCACCCATCGTTCGCATATGGCACCATTAGGGCCCCTTTTGGGCTTAGTCGGTGTCCGAGCCTCGTGTGGGTTTGTCTGTGGTCCATTGTGGTGCATATGTGGTTCATTTTGGAGGGTCACCATGGCCATTTTCCTAGTCGTTCACATCACGCCATAGGAAGGAAGTGGGGTCATCCCTATGTTTTAGCTTAGTTGGAGTTTATAGGGGCATGTTGAGGTTCAGAGCACTCGGGCTTGTTTTGATCATATCTCCCTCATCCAAACTCGGAATCAAGAACCGTTTCTTTTTATGGATTCCTTATTCTTCCAGGAACATTCTGTAAAAGTTTCAAAATTTTTTGCAACCGGTCGGCTGGTTGGCAGCCGGTTCAGCCAGTTCAGCCGGTTCATCGAGTCAGCCGGTGTAGAACACTGATTTTTGGTAATTGTTTTGATCATATCTCCCTCTTCCGAACTCGGAATCATGCACCGTTTTTTTTTATGGATTACTTACTCTTATAGGAACATTATTTCAAATTTTCAAAATTTCTTTCCATCGTTTCGACCAGTGGGCATCCGGTTCGGCCGGTTCAGCCGGTTCATTGAGTCAGTTGAGGTAAAACACTAATTCTAGTAATTTTGGGGCCCAAATCCTACATGGCTCAGGCCCGTAAGCTCCAGATTGGTTTTGGGAAATGTTGTGGGTCCATTTTGGGCCTTGGTTTGGGTTCCTTGCAGCCCACCACGAATCCATATGGATTCTTGGTGGTGAAGCAAGCTGAAAACTGAAGGAGGTGAGCTGGCCTTGTAAGTTTAAGAGAAGTAATGAGGGGTGTGGTTCCCATGCTGATGAAGGGGATTTCGGTGCTGAAGGGGAAGGAACCCAGGAGGCTCAAATTCTGAGAGGGGTATGAGTATAAAAGGTGGGAAGAGAGGAGAGCAAAGGACCTTTTGGCATTTTTGAGAGAGGGGAAATTTTGCTGTTGAGAGCGTGGGGGAAAGCTTCAGCACTGTGGTTTCTTTGAAGAGGAGAATGACAGCATCTTAGTTTTGGGAGTCATCATTGGCATACACGGATCATATTTGGTGGAGATTCTGAGGTAAGCATGCTGAATTTTCTTTACTTACAGTTTATCTTCCTCGTCTTCATATGTTTTTCTCCTTCCTCATCATCTTTTCTTCCCTTTGATATGAAGATTGTATTGCTTGGGTGTGGATAATAAAGGCCACACATGATTGTTTTTGATTGGTTATGAATGGTTTAGGAACTTTCTAACCGAATTTGGGATTTTTTATCAACCGGATGAACCGGTTGGGAACCGGTTCAACCAGTTCAGCACCATAGCTGGCAGCCTCTGTCAGCCATGAGGAACACCTACCTTTCTTTGTCTGGTTCTCACTCATCCAGGCTCGGAATTGAGAACCGTTTCTTTTGTTTGCTTCCTTAATCAATTAGGAACTTTCTGACCGAATTTGGGATTTTTTATCAACCGGCTGGACCAGTTGGGAACCGGTTCAACCGGTTCAGCACCATAGCTGGCAGCCTCTATCAGCCATGGGGAACACCTGCCTTTCTTGGTCTGGTTCTCACTCATCCGGGCTCGGAATTGAGAACCGTTTCTTTTTTTTTGCTTCCTTAATCACTTAGGAACTTTCTGACTGAATTTGGGATTTTTTATCAACCGGATGAACCAGTTGGGAACCGGTTCAACCGGTTCAGCACCATAGCTGGCAGCCTCTGTCAGCCATGAGGAACACCTACCTCTCTTTGTCTGGTTCTCACTCATCCGGGCTCGGAATTGAGAACCGTTTCTTTTGTTTGCTTCCTTAATCACTTAGGAACTTTCTGACTGAATTTGGGATTTTTTATCAACTGGCTGAACCAGTTGGGAACCGGTTCAACAGGTTCAGCACAATAGATGGCAGCCTCTTTCAGCCATGAGGAACACCTGCCTTTCTTTGTCTGGTTCTCACTCATCCGAGCTCGGAATTGAGAACCGTTTCTTTTGTTTGCTTCCTTAATCACTTAGGAACTTTCTAACTGAATTTGGGATTTTTTATCAACCGGCTGAACCGGTTGGAAACCGGTTCAACCGGTTCAGCACCATGGCTGGCTGACTCTATCAGTCATGAGGAGCACCTGATCGTGCTTTGTTTGGTTCTCACTCATCCAGGCTCGGAATTGAGAACCGTTTCTTTTGTTTGAATCCTCACTCATTTAGGAGTTTTCTAGAAAAATTTGGGAATTCTTCTCAATAGGTTGTACCAGTTGAGAACTAGTTCAACCTGTTCTACTGGAGGACTTTAGGTAGCCCTCGATTTTGGCATTTTTCGAGCCCTTATCCATTGGGGCTCAAACCCATTTGCTATAGGGCACTTGTGAGCCATCTTGAAGGTTTAATTTAGTGTTTGATTTCAGTTAGTATGGGAAATTTTGAAGTTATGGGTGGTGTAGACCCTCAATTTTGTCCTCCTAGCACATGTCCTATTAAATACTTGTTCGATACTTTACAGTAGTTCCTTGGTGGCCCATAGCTGCTCACGCTACTTACCTTTCTTGAGCCACCTTGGAGACTCTGATTGAAGGATCGCCTAACCCCTTTATTGTGACCCTTGGCAGCCCTAATTTAGACTTAGGTTCACTTAGGCACCCTAGGCCCACTTAGGCACCCTAGGCCCATTAAGGCCCTCTAGGCTCACTTAGCCATCCTAGACCCTTTAGGTCCATTAGGCACCACCCTAGGCCCACTTAGGCACCCTAGGCCCATTAAGGCCCTCTAGGCTCACTTAGCCATCCTAGACCCTTTAGGTCCATTAGGCACCACCCTAGGCCCACTTAGGCACACTTAGGCCCATTAGGCACCGTCTTTGGTCCACTTAGACCCTTTAGGTCCATTATATGCACTCGAGGCCCATTAAACATTTTTTGCATGACTTGAGTTGCTCACATGATTGCATGGTTACATAGATTGCATGACACTTTACTATTATTATTATTATTATTATCTTTATTTACTTAATTATTTGTTAATTTAATTTGTTTCTTTATTTTATAATTTTCTAAAACACCTTGGGATTCATTCATTAAGTCTAATTTTCTTTATGTTTTTGTAGAGAAACTCACCAAAGGAATCATCACTAGAGAGAAAAAGGAAGGTTGAAAACATGTATTGGCAAGGATATTCATGCGTTGAAGGATGGATTCAAGGTGGTTGGAAGAGGAGAGGACGTATGGAAGGAAATGAACTAAGAAGGAAAGCAAGTACGCACCCATGCATGTGCTGATTGTGCTTCTGAAGGAAATGAATGAAGAAATAAAATTACCAAAGCTGTTTTGGCATGGAAAAAGGAAAGGTTCAATGGGTATTTGGACGGAATAAAGACCATGTTCAGGAAGGAGAGTCCTGATGATGCTGGACTGACGTGGATGATTGAGGCTCTCCGGGCTGGTGATTTGTCTTCCCATGTTAGCAGAGTACTAAAAAGGAAGGTTAGATAAGAGAGGGAGAGTTTTTGAGGAGGGAGGAGGAGGACCAGCTGCACGATTCTTGGGACGCTTTCAGCACGCATAAGAGAGTCTAATGCCTTAGAAGAAGCAAGAACAACCAGCTGCACCATTCTTGGGGCGCTTTCAACATACATCAGAAGAGAGGGTGACACCAAACGGGAAGGAGATCAGCAGCCGCACTAAGGGGAATCCGGGTGAGAGGAGCAAAGTTACTTTTTGGAATGTGAGAGGGTGCAGCCGCACCATTGAGAGGAGGAATTCCGGAACAGCCGCACCATTGAGAGGACAATTTCTGAATTAGCCGCACCAGAATTTTAAGGAGAGATTCTTCCATCCGGAGAGCTACAGATTGATTCCGAAGCGTGATCCTCCATTGCTTGTGTTGCCACAACACTTTGCGCGATACCCGAGCATCTCCGGCAACATCTTATGGCCATTGGAGATTCGCACCAGCTTGTTAATCCCGCCACCTAAACACCACAGCCGCACCAGATTTTTAAAGGAAATTCGTCTCCACGCAGCACTTTGGGGACTGTGCAAGTATCTGCAGCCACCACGCCATGCATCATTCGAATTGTTTATTTTAAATAAATAAAAAAAATCTTGCTCGGTGGAAAGTGGTCTTCAAGTTTTGAAAAAGCCCTTGAGAATTTGCTGTGCATGGATATCCACCACACAAGTCACCTTTGGAATTGTTTTTTTTAATAAAAAACTCTTACTGGTGGAAAGTGGCCTCCACGTTTTAAGGTAAACTAATTCATCCCATTATAATTTTGTTTCATGAGATATTCAATTCAATTCATACTTGCTTAGGATTTTATCTATTGTTTAGTTTTAATTATTTCCAATAACATTATATTCATGATTTAGTTTTAAAATTATTCCTATTTGGCCTATGCATTTTAAATTTTATTTTATTTTTTATTGTAAATTCATATTTAGTTTAAATGTCAATTTTTAATTTTTCTTAACTAAATAAACAAATTAATTTTGACTTATTATTCTAACTTGAAAATTATGATTTTTGTTTAATGTAGTTACAATTTATTTTCTTAGTTTGACAAATTAGTTTTTTAGTATTGGTTTGGGCAATTTTGTTAATAATGGAAAAGTTAGGAATTTTTAGAGTTTGGATAATTTGTGATAATGGTTAAAAATTTAGAATTTTGATTGGCATTATTTTTGTTCTCAATTAGGAAATTCATAATTTCTTTTAGTTTAGTTTTAATTTATCTTTTAGTTTAAATGTTATTAAAATTTAGTTTATTAGTTCAATTGTTTCCATGTCACTCTTTTCATATCTAAAGGCTGTTAAATTTAATTCATGATTCATCCTTTTAGTTTATTAGTTTTAGAATTTAAGTTGGTTAATTTATTTCATTCCGCATTGATATATTCATGTTTTAAAATAAAATAAAATAAAAATAAAAATAAAATAAATAAATAAAAAATAAATAATTATTTTAGTTTTGATTGATCCTGTTTTAGTTGATATTTTTTTTAGTGTTTTAAATAATTTGGTTGGTTTCATATTGTTTGGTTTATGTTAAGATTTTTTTATTCCATTTTTCCATTAATTCTATGCTTTTGAATTGTAGGCTATTAGTTTAATCTATTCCCATGTTGTCATTTTGTGTTTAAAAATAGTTCATTTTAGTTTTTGACTAATTTTATTTATTCTATGTGTTTGTTTTCTTTTATTCAATTGTTTAGTTAGTCGATTAAATTTATAACTCAAAACCGTCAATATTAGTTGATACGTATCGTTTGTACTATTTTAAAGATCACATAATATTTAGTGCTTGATTAAGTATATCTTAAGATTAAATGTTTTTTAAAGTTTCAATGCTTGTAAGATCTAAGGTTTTGGTTTATCACTTTGGTCATCCTTTGTCAAAATCAATTTTTAGAGGCTATCGGAAAATAGTGAAGATTGGCCTCCATTCCCACCACTTCAATTTTATTGGTTGTCAAAAATTCTACTTTGTGATTTGTTCTTTTTTCTTTTGCTTGGTATTTTGATTCATACATTTTATTGTTTTTAAATTAACTTCTTTTATCTTTAAAACATAACAATATTCTCAAAATCTCATTTCCTTAAAAAACCATTTCAAAAATTCCTTTAGGATTCTTAGAATCAAAATCTCATTTTTTTAAATAATGTGCAACCATGTTTTGATCGGTTCACATCTTTCAAATAAAATTACAGTTTTAAACAAAACACGAATCAAAGCTTGTGGTCCCAAATAAATGGGATAATTCTAGGCTAAATTCGTGTATATCAATTGGGGAATTGGTGAAACCCCTACATAAGAAAATCTTTTCAAAAATTATTTTTGTTGCCACTTTTGTCACTTGTTGAAATTATGTCTATCTTTTTTTTAGGAATTGTATATAAGATGAGTGTGATAATTAGTGTTTTCATATACTTTGATAATTTTTGCTATGCCAATTAGATAACGAGCATGCTAGGATTTCTATATTTTATTATTTATTATCTAACCCTTCATGTCTAATGGAAGCGCCTTGTAAGTTATCTATGTTATCCAGGTACGTCCCTTATCACCTACTTTCTAAATTTTTGTAAACAATCATGTCACTGTGAAATATGCATATGTTTGATAATCCTTAGGTGCTTAGATGTATGCTAGATTCGCTATGATTAAATACATATTGTGTGCTGTACTTCTATACTAACTTTGATGTCTTGTGATAGCACTTAAGAAGCAGTCCAGGTACGTACCCTAAATCTTCTTCATGATTGTGATTGGTTTTCCTGCTAAGCATGCTATTTTTCAAAATCACCTAGCCTACTTAGGTATCCATAACTAACCGATTAATTGCCACGTTTCCCTCAACTTAGTCAGTAGAGACCTTTTTAGGGCTTAGAGGGGTGCTACCTCCTAGAGGTACCTTCCCAATAAGTAACCTGATCCCCGGACCAAGACTCGGGTTTTCCAAAGACACGCTTTTCCAAAAATTATGGAGTCACATTTTAGGGTTTTTCTTTCTTGTTTTATTTTCCCTTTAAAATAAAAATAAAATAAGTGGCGACTCCAACTTTTCCAAAAATTATTTTTCACAAATAAAAAGCGAGTCTCGCCGATCGAGTGGGGACGCACGTGAAAAATGCGGGTCCACAGGTGGTGTGGTCTAGATGAGTCTAGTTCGATTTGTATGACATTTAGGGAGTCCCTTACCTCATTTCAACCAACCATCTTCCTTTTTGGCACAAGCTTGGATGCTTGATTTTGAATACATGTTGCGTGACTGACTCACCCTCTACTATAGCACATGGCTAGGGACTACAGGTACACATCGTTGGTTTTGATTGTTGAATCATATGCATGCATGGTGCTTAATCTTGAATGTTTGTTATGTGTTTATCAACCTTTTATGCAGTGCTTGGCTAGGGACCACAGGTACGCACCCATTATTTTGGTTGGTTGAATTCATATGCATGCCAAATACCAACTAGGATTGTGTGATTCATGACATCTATTTAGCCTAGGGTTTCATCTTTGACCCATTTGCTCCCACATACCCAATTCATTAGTAGAGACCGAGTTTCGGGCCTAAAGGGGTGCTACCTCGCATGAGGTACCTTCCCAATGGGTAACCTGATCCCCGGACCCAGAATCTAGTTTTCGCAGACCGTTTTTTCCATATTGGGGTCATTAGGGGTTTTTTTGTTCTTACTTAATTTTCCCCATTTTAAAAATAAAAATAAAAAGTACGTGGCGACTCCATACAACACCGTTCCTCACCGGGGGTGGGTTTTTCAAAACAGGAAAACTCAACTTTTTCATTCTTTCTTTTCATTTTAAAAGCGAGTCGCGCCGGTCCGGTGGATCGGGTGAGGGTCCACACAACCACAACCAAATGTTGTTCATAGCATCTAGAGCCATGAGCTCATGACCCAAAGTAGCCCATGTTATCCACAACCCTTAGTTGTTTATAGCAACTAGAGCCTTGAGCTCACGACTTAGAGTAGTTCATGTCAACCACAACCTTAAGTAGTTCATAGTATCTACAGTCCTGAGGTCATGACATGTACTCTTTCATGTCATTGACAACTTTGAGTTGTCCAAAGCATTAGGAACCTTGAGCTCACAACCTGGAGTTGTTCTTGTCAACCACAACCCATAGTTGTTCATAGTATCTAGAGCCTTAAGCTCATGACCTAAAGTACTTCATGTCATCCAGAACCCTGAGCTATTAATAGCATCTAGAGCCCTGAGCTCACAACCTAGAGTCATTCATGTCAACCATAGCCTAGAGTTATTTATAGTGTTTTGAGCCATGAGCTCATGGCTTAGAGTCTTTCAAGTTAACCACAACCCTGAGTTGTTCATTACATCTAGCACCTAGAGCTCAGGACTAAAAGTCATTCATGTCATCCACAACCCTGACCCTGACCTGTTCATAGAATATAAAGCCCTATGCTCACAACCCTAAGTATTTCATGTCATAAAAACCATGAGTTGTTCATAGCATCTGGAGTCCTGAGCTCATGACTCAGAGTCGTTCATGTCAACCATAGCCTAGAGCATTTCATAGCATCTAAAGCCTTGAGCTTACGACCCAGAGTGGTTCATGTCATCGATAGCCCTGAGCTGTTCATAGCATTTAGAGCCATGAGCTCACGACTCAAAGTCTTTCATGTCAACCACAATCTAGAGTTGTTCACTGCATCTTGGGCCTAAAGCTCACAATTGAGAGTCATTCATGTCATCCACAACCCTAACCTATTCATAGAATCTAGAGCCTTGAGCTCACAACCCGGAGTCTTTCATGTCATCAAAAACCCTGAGTTGTTCATAGCATCTAGAGCCTTGAGCTCATGACTTGGAGTCGTTGTTGTCAAGCATAGCCAAAAGCTTTTCATAGCATCTAAAGCCCTCAGCTCACGACCCATATTGGTCTATGTCATTGACAGCCCTGAGTTGTTCATAGCATCTAAAGCCCTCAGCTCAATACCCAGAGTCGTTAATGTCAACCATGACCTAGAGCCGTTCATAGCATCTAAGGCCTTAAGCTCCCAACCTAGAGTCGTTCATGTCATATAGAACCCTATGTTGCTAATAGAATCTAGAGCCTTGAGCTCACGACCTGGAGTATTTCATGTCATCAGGAACCTTGAGTTGTTCATAGCACCTAGACCCCTGAGCTCAACCCCTGAAGTTGTTCATGTCAACCACTTCCCAAAGCAGTTCATAGCAATGTCATCGACAACCTTGAGTTGTTCATAGCATCTAAACCCCTAAGCTCATAACCCAGAGTCATTCATGTCAACCACAGCCCTGAGATGTCTGTAGTATATATAGCCTTCAGTTCACAACCCCAAGTCATTCATGTCATCCACGATTCTGACATGTTCATAGCATTTAGAGACATTAACTAATATCTAAGAGGAACTCATGTCATCCATAGGTCTGAGTTGTTCATAGCATTTAGAGCCTTGAGTTCACAACCTAGAGTAGCTCATGTCATCCATAGGCCTAAGTTGTTCATAGCCAAGAGCTATTGATAACATCTAGTGCCTTGAGCTCACGAACAAGAGTAGCTAATGTCATCCATAACCTTGAGCTTTTAATAACATCCAGAGTCGTGAGTTCATGACCTGGAGTCGTTTATATCAACCACAACCTAGTGTTATTCATAGCATCTAAAGCCCTAAGCTCAAGACCCAGAGTGGCTCATGTCATTGACATCCTTGAGCTATTCATAGCATCTAAAGCCTTGAACGCACGACCTAAACTCTTTCATGTCAACCACAACCTTAAGATGTTATAGTACTGTGGCCCTTAGCTCAAAACCCTAAGTCATTCATGTCATCCATAACCCGAAGCTCGTGATTTGAAGTCTTTCATGTCATTAATACCCTAGAGTTGTTCATAACATCTAAAGTCCAGAGCTCACAACCTATAATAGAGCCCTAACCTGACGACTTAGAGTCATTCATGTAAACCACCGCCTAGAGCAGTTCATAGCATGTAAGGCCCTGAACTAATGAAATAGAGTCGTTCATGTCAGCCATAGCCCAACATTGTTTATTGCATCTAGAGCCATGAGCTCATGACCTAGAGTTGCCCATGTTTTGCACAGCCTTGATGATTACTACTCAAAAAGTGCTATTTCATAGCTTGTAATTAACTCCTTTAAACACTTTTGAGTAGTAGTTATCACCTTTTAACCCAATTAACATATTAAGGACCCTTGCAATCAATTCTAATCAAATTGTGTTAAGTTTTGGTGTTTTGATAGCTTTTTTTATCACCAAAGCAATCCGAGATTGAGGAGAGTTCTTTGGAATCCATGGTAGAACAATGGAAAGCTCGGAAACATGAAGAACCGAAGCTTTGAAGTCCTTTTCCATAAGCAAATCCGGAATGCAAGGAGTATGGGATCCTTCAGTCTTCCCTGCAAAAGATGTCCGGACACACCATCGGAGGGTGGCGGAACGTGGGCTGTAGCAAGGCTTGCTCACGTTAGTCAATGATCTAGACCACATATCCGGATAGGATATGCTATCGTCCGGGGTGTGATGATCGCGAGTGCCGTGTGCTTCTCCTTGAGGGAGTCCGGATAGCATTGCGGCGCATGTCCTCTTGGGGAATCCGGATGGAGTTGCGCCGGTTGGGAGAGCGCGACGTTTCACCTTCTCTGGATAACTCACATCCGGAATCCTGTCCGGTTAGACATGTCCAGATCCTCTGATAGCGCTTACCCGGAGCCATTTTGCACAGTGCAGCGAAATTTCTCCTAAAGCTTCCCGATATTTCCGACCGACATTTTGAGATATTTTGCTTTAGATATTTGATGTCTAAATCCCCAAACTCTCCTTGTAATCCACCTATCATAGGATTCCTTAGTCTTTGAGTAAGAACAAAGGGTGAATAACCTCTTATATATAGTTTGTAATTTCCTTTACACGAAATAGGATGTAAGAGTGGAGAGCTTGTTTTCAGACGCATCATTTGTACAATTTTACAAGAAATATATTTTGCAGAGCACTTGCTCTATTTTTCCTATATATTTTTGTTTTCTCATTCTTTTTCTTACTAGCCAAACAAGATCTGAGGAAGTTTCCTCAGAGAATGAGTGGCTAGACTTTTAGTTCCTTGGAGCTAAGGTTGCCGGGAAAGGTTCCAAGTGCAAGAATTAGTAGCTTTGTGGTTTCAGCCATTCACAAAGAGAAAGTGTGATCCTTTAATGATTTCTATGTTTTTAGTTAACTTAAAACACCTTCAATTCACTTGAGCCAACACTTGGTATGGCAAGTGATCTCCGTCCATGGAGATGCACTAGTTTACCTCTTGCGAGCTTTTGGGAAGTGACTTGAAGGTAGGATTTTCTAGAATTGCCAACACTTGGTAAGCTTTTGGACTCCAAGGAGACATCCATTAGTTATCTCTTGCAAGCTTGAGAAGGGAAGTCCAAAGTTAAAGATCACCTTGAATGGCAAATGCTAGGTGAGAGGCACGAGCCATTGCAAGTTGCATTAATGAGAAGGAATTAGAGTTGAAATCCATTTAAAGGATACATCTATACAGCACCGGTTAGAGAATTGACTATATGTTAATTCTCTAATGCAAGGAAATGAACCAAATGACCGGAGCTCTGTTTTTACATAAGGAACCTCCCCTGTGAACCCAAACCTCCAAGGAATGTTTTTCTTCATAAGTAATTTCCATTACTTCCTTTTTAGTTAGCTTGAAACAAAACTTCGTTTAACCAAAGTTTATGTTTTATTTCTTAAGCTAACCTTGAAATGAAAAAGCATCAATTTAACTTTGAATTGGTATCAGTTGTGAGTTGAAAACCCTTCCCAGAGAACGATCCTAGAGCCACTATGCTATATTAGCTAAAGCTATCCTAATGCATGGTGATATAGGTTATAAATTTTGTTGATTACTCTCTCAATCAAAGAGCACCAGCTGGACATGAATCAGCTGAGACACTAATTGGGAACGAATCACTTGAGCTATTCATAACACCTAAAGCCTTGAGCTCACGACCCTAATCTGTCCATAGTATCAAGAGCCTTAAGCTAACAACCCTTAGTTTTTTATGTTATTGACAGCCCTGAGCTGTTAATAGCATTTAGAGCCCTGGGCTCACTACCCGTAGTCATTTATGTCAACCACTGCCTAGCGTTGTTCAGAACATTTTGAGTCTTCAGGTCTGACCTAGAGCAGCTGATGTTATCCACATCCCTGAGCCATTCTTTGCACCTAGAGTCCTCATCTCATGACCTGGAGTCATTCATGTTAACCACAGCCCAAAGTTATTCATAGCATCTAGACCCCTGACCTCACGACCTAAATTTTTTCATGTCATCAATAGCCTTGAGTTGTTCATAGCATTTAGAGCTTTGAGCTCATGACATAGAGTTGTTTTTGTCAACTAAAACCTAGAGTTGTTCATTGCATTTAAAGCCCTAAGCTCACACCTAGAGTAGCCCGTATTGTCCATAGCCCTCCACTGTTTATAGCAACTAGTCCCTTGAGCTCACGACTAAGAGTCATTCATGTCAACCACAACTCTGAGTTGTTCATAGTATCTAGAGCCTTCAGGTCATTTCCTAGTCTTTCATGTCATTAACAACCCTGAGTTGTTCATAGCATCAAGAGTCATGAGCTCGTGACCTGGAATCGTTCATTTCAACCACAACCTAGAGCTGTTCAAAGCATCTTGAGCTCTGAGCTCACAAGCAAGAGAAGCTCATTTCATCCACAACCCTGAGTTGTTAATAGCATCTAGAGCCTTAAGCTCATGACCTAGAGTCATTTATGTTAACCATAACCCAGAGCCATTAATAGCATCTAGAGCCTTGAGCACAAGACCCAGAACAACTAATGTCATCAACAACCCTGAGTGTTCATAGCATCTAGAGCCTTGAGCTCATGACCCAGAGTCTTTCATATCATTGATAACCTTGAGCTGCTCAAAACATCTAGAGCTTTAAGCCCATGACCTAGAGTTGTTCACGTCAACCACAACCTAAAGTTGTTTATAGCATATAAAGCCTTGAGGTCATAACATATAAAGCCTTAAGCTCAAGACCAAGAGTCGTTTATGTCAACCACAGCCTAAAGTTGTTCATATCACCTAGTGCCTTAAGCTCATGAACTAGAGTAACTCATGTCATCCACATTCTTCAGTTGTTAATAGCATCTAGAGCCCTAAGCTCACAAACCAAATTCGTTCATTTCGGTCACAACCTAACGTTGTTCAAAGAATTTAGAGCCTTGAGCTCATGACCTAGAGTCATTTATGTCAACCATAACCTAGAGCCATTAATAGCATCTAGAGCCTTGAGCACAAGACCCAGAACAACTAATGTCGTCAACAACCCTGAGTGTTCATAGCATCTAGAGCCTTGAGCTCATGACCTAGAGTCTTTCATATCATTAACAGCCTTGAGCCGCTCAAAACATCTAAAGCTTTAAGCCCATGACCTAGAGTTGTTCACGTCAACCACAACCTAAAGTTGTTTATAGCATATAAAGCCTTGAGGTCATAACATATAAAGCCTTGAGCTCAAGACCAAGAGTCGTTTATGTCAACCACAGCCTAAAGTTGTTCATATCACCTAGTGCCTTAAGCTCATGAACTAGAGTAACTCATGTCATCCACATTCTTCAGTTGTTAATAGCATCTAGAGCCCTAAGCTCACAAACTAAATTCGTTCATTTCGGTCACAACCTAACGTTGTTCAAAGCATTTAGAGCCTTGAGCTCATGACCTGTAGCCATTCAAGAGTTGTTCATAAAATCTAGAGCCCTCACCTCATGACTTAGAATATTCCACGTCATCTATAACCCTAACTTGTTCATAACATCTAAAGCCATGAGCTCACGACATGGAGTCATTCATGTCAACCACACCCCAATGTTGTTCATCGCATTTAGAGCCCTAACCTCACAACCAATAGTATCCCATGTTATCTATAACCCTTGGTTGTTTATAGCAACTAGATCCTTAAGCTCATAATCAAGAGTCATTCATGTCAACTATAACCTAAGTTGTTCATAGTATCTATAGTGCTAAGCTCATAACCCATAGTCTTTCAATTCATTGACAGCTCTAAGTTGTTCATAGCATCAAGAGCCCTAAGCTCACGATCTAAAGTCATTCATCTCAACCATAGCCCAAATATGTTTATATCATCTAGAGCCCTGAGCTCACGACCTAAAGTACCTCATGTCTTCCACAACCTTGAGCTATTAATAGCATCTAAAGCCTGGAGCTTACAACACAGTGTCATTCATGTCAACCATAACCTAGAGTTGTTCATTACATTTAGAGCCCTGAGCTCATGACCTAGAGTAGCTAATTTCATCCATAGCCTTGAGTTGTTCATAGCATCTAGAGCCATGAGCTCACAACTCGGATTCTTTCATGCCAACCATATCCTGGAGCTATTCATTGCATCTAGGGCCCTAAGCTCATGACCCAGAGTTGTTTATGTCATCCATAACTCTGAGTTTATTCATAGAATCTTGAGCTTTGAGCTCACGACCCGAAGTCGTTCCTATCAACCATAATGTAAAGTTGTTCATAACATCTAAAGCCTTGAGCTCATAAGCTAGAGTTGTTCATGTCAATCACTGCCCAATGTTGTTCATAGCATTTAAAGCCTTGAACCCATAACCTAGAGTAACCCATGTTATCCACAACCCTCGACTATTTATTGCAATTAGTGCACTAAACTCACGTTCAAGAGTCATTCTTGTCAACCAAAACTCGGAGTTGTTTATAGTATAAAGAGCCCTTAGCTCATGACCCATTGTCTTCCATGTCATCGACAACCCTGAGTTGTTCATAACATCAAGAGCCCTAACCCCACAACCTAGATTTGTTCATGTCAACCACATCCTAGAGTTGTTCATAACATCTAGAGCCTTGAGCTTAGGACCTAGAGTAACTCATGTCATCCACAACGCTAGGTTGTTAATAGTATCTAGAGCCCTGACCTCACAAACCAGAGTCATTCATGTCAACCATAGGTTAGAGTTGTTCGTAGCATCTAGAGCCTTAAGCTCAAGACCTAGAGTGGATGATGTCATCCATAACCCTAAGTTGTTCATAGCATCTAGAGCTGTGAGCTCACAACCCGAAGTCTTTTGTGTCAATTCTAACCTAGAGTTGTTCATTTCATCTAAGGCCCTAAGCTCACGACACAAAGCCATTCATGTTATCCATAACTTTGAGCAGTTCATAGAATTTAGAGTCCCGAGCTCGCAACCTGAAGCATTTCTTATCATCGACAACCCTAAGCGCTTCATAGCATCTAGAGCCCTGGGCTCATGACCCAAAGTAGTTCATGTCAACCATAACCCAAAGTTGTGCATAACATCTAAAGCCCTAAACTCATGATCAAGAGTGGCTCATGTCATCAACGACCCTGAGTTGTTCATAACATCTAAAGGCCTAAGCTAGTGACTTAGAGTCTTTCATGTTAACCATAACCTAGAGCTCTTAATAGCATCTAGTGCCTTGAGCTCAAGACCTAGAGTGGCTCAAGTCATCCACAACCCTAAGTTGTTCATAGCATTTAGAGCTTTAAGTCATTCATGTCTTGCATAAACAAGAGCCTAGAGTCATTCATGTCTTGCGTAAACAAGAGTTGTCCATTGCATCTAAGGCCCTAAGCTCATGATCGAGAGTCATTCGTAATATCCACAGCCCTGAGCTTTTCATAGAATCTAAAGCCTTGTGCTCATGACTTAGAGTCTTTCATGTCATCGACAACCTTGATCTATTCATAGAATCCTAAGCCCTGAGCTCACGACCCAGAGTCCTTCATGTTATTAACAACCGTGAGCTGTTCATAGCATCTAGAGCTCTGAGCTCATGACCTGGAGTTGTTCATGTCAACCATAGCCTAATGTTGTTCATAGCATCTAAAGCTGGCTCATGACCCAAAGTGGATTATGTCATCAACAACCCTAAGTTGTTCATGGCATCTAAAGCCCAAATCTTACGACCCAGAGTCATTCATGCCAACCACAACCTAGAGCTATTCATAACATCTAGAGCCCTAAGCTTAAGACCCAAAGTGGTGCATGTCATCCACAACCTTGAGCTATTCATGGAATTTAGAGCCATTAACTCATGACCCGGAGTCTTTTATATCAACCAAAACCTAGAGTTGTTCATTGCATCTAGGGCCTTAAGTTGACGACCCAAAATTGTTCATGTCATCCAAAGCCCTGAGATGTTCATAGCATCCAAAGCCTTAAGCTCACTACCCGAAGTCGTTCATGTCAATGATTACCTAGAGCAGTTCATCGCATGTAGAGGCTTGAACTCATGACCTAAAGTAGCCTATGTCATCCATAGCCTGGAGCGGTTCATAACATCTATAACCTTGAGTTTACAACCCAAAGTCATTCTCGTAAACTACAGCCCAAAGATGTTCATAGCATTTAAAGCCTTAAGTTCAAGACTGAGAGAAGCTCATGTCATCCACAAACCTTATTTATTCATAGCATTTAGAGATATGAGCTTACGACTTAGAGTAGCTCTTGTCATCCACAACCTCGAGTTACTCATAGGATCAAGAGCCTTAAGCTCACAACCCATAGTCTTTCATTTCATCGATAGCCTTGAGTTATTCATAGCATAAAGAGCATTGAGCACACAAATCGTAGTCATTCATGTCAACCACAACCTAGAGCTGTTATAGATCCTAAGATCATGACCTAAAGTAGCTCATGTTATCCACAACCCTGAGTCTTTAATAGTATCTAGAGCCCTAAGTTGTTCATACACAAAGTGGCTCATGTCATCCACAAAACTAAGCTGTTCATAGAATCAATAGCTCTAAGCTCACGACTTATAGTCTTTCATATCATCGATAGGCCTATCAAGAGCCCTAAGCACACGACCTAGAGTCATTAATGTCAACCACAGCCCAAAGTTGTTCATAGCATCTAGAGCTCTCAAGTCATGACATAGTGTAGCTCATGTGATCAACAATCTGAGTTGTTAATAGTATCTAGAGGCTTGAGTTGATAACCCAGAGTCGATCATGTTAACTAGAGCCTAGAGCTGCTAATAACCTCTAAAGCTTTGAGCTCAAGACATAAAGTGGTTCATGTTGTCCACAACATTGAGCTGTTCATAACATCTAAAGCCTGGAGCTCATGACCTAGAGTATTTCATGTCAACCACTACCTAGAGCCATTCATTGCATCTAGTTACCTCAACTCATGGCTCAGAGTAGTTCACGTTATCCACAGCTTTGAGTTGCTCATAGAATCTAGAGTCCTAAGCTCACAACCTAAAGTCTTTCATGTCATTGACAGTCCTGAGTTGTTCATAGCATCTAAATCCATGAGCTCATAACCCAGAGTCCTTCATGTCAACCACAACCTAGAATTATTCATAGCATCTAGAGCTATGAGCTTAAGACCAAGAGTGGCTCAAGTCATCCAGAGCCTTGAGTTGTTCATAGCATCTAGAGCTCTAAGCTCATGACCCAGAGTCTTTCATATCAACCATAATCCAACATTATTCATTGCATCTAGGGCCCTGAGCTCACAACGTAGTGTCATTCATATCATCCACAACACTAATCTATTCATAGAATCTAGACCCTTGATTTCATGACCCAGAGTCTTTCATGTCATCAACAGACTTGAGTTGTTCATAGAATCTAGAGCCTTGAGCTCATGACCTGGAGTCTTTCATGTTATCGATAGCTTTGAGTTTTTTATAGCATCTAAAGCCCTAATCTCATGACCCAGATGTAGACCCTCAATTTTGTCCTTCGACACTTGCATTTATCTTAAGGGTGTCACATGCACCCAATCTTTTCGTATGGCACCGCCATGACCCCCTTTTGGGCTTGATCGATTTTTGAACCTTGTGTAGGTTCATCTGCGGTCCAATGTAGTGCGAGTGTGTAGTTCATTTTGGAGTGCTATCATGGCCAACTCCTTAGTTGTTCACATCATGCTAAAGGAAGGAAGTGAGGTCTCTCCCAAAACTTCAGTTCAGTTGGAGTTCGTAGGAGTAGGTTCGAATATGAAGCATCTGGGCTTGTTTTGATTATATCTCCCTCATCCGAACTCAGAATCGTGCACCATTTTTTTTTTGTTGGATTTCTTATTCTTCAAGGAATATTTTATCAAAATTTGAGAATATTTATCAAAATTTGAGAATTTTTTATCAAAATTTGAGAATGTTTTTAGGCGGTCGATTGGATGGCAATCAGTCAACTGGTTTGTCGAGGCTGCTGGTAAACGACACTATTTTTGCTCTTTTGATGCCCTATTTCTGGTTGGTTTGAGCCCAGGTGCTCCAGATAGGTTTGGGGAATAGTTTTAGGTATGATTTGGGTTTTGTGGAGAAATTGTAACCCATGTTGAACCCATGTGGATTCTTGGTGAGTAAGGCATGTTAAGGTTATGAGGGGCAGCTGCCCACATTGGGAAAAGGAGAACTAAATGTATTGGGGGGTTCCAAAGCTAAAAGGTCAAGAGCCTTAAGCTCACAACCCATAGTCTTTCATTTCATCGATAGCCTTGAGTTATTCATAGCATAAAGAGCATTGAGCACACAAATCGTAGTCATTCATGTCAACCACAACCTAGAGCTGTTATAGATCCTAAGATCATGACCTAAAGTAGCTCATGTTATCCACAACCCTGAGTCTTTAATAGTATCTAGAGCCCTAAGTTGTTCATACACAAAGTGGCTCATGTCATCCACAAAACTAAGCTGTTCATAGAATCAATAGCTCTAAGCTCACGACTTATAGTCTTTCATATCATCGATAGGCCTATCAAGAGCCCTAAGCACACGACCTAGAGTCATTAATGTCAACCACAGCCCAAAGTTGTTCATAGCATCTAGAGCTCTCAAGTCATGACATAGTGTAGCTCATGTGATCAACAATCTGAGTTGTTAATAGTATCTAGAGGCTTGAGTTGATAACCCAGAGTCGATCATGTTAACTAGAGCCTAGAGCTGCTAATAACCTCTAAAGCTTTGAGCTCAAGACATAAAGTGGTTCATGTTGTCCACAACATTGAGCTGTTCATAACATCTAAAGCCTGGAGCTCATGACCTAGAGTATTTCATGTCAACCACTACCTAGAGCCATTCATTGCATCTAGTTACCTCAACTCATGGCTCAGAGTAGTTCACGTTATCCACAGCTTTGAGTTGCTCATAGAATCTAGAGTCCTAAGCTCACAACCTAAAGTCTTTCATGTCATTGACAGTCCTGAGTTGTTCATAGCATCTAAATCCATGAGCTCATAACCCAGAGTCCTTCATGTCAACCACAACCTAGAATTATTCATAGCATCTAGAGCTATGAGCTTAAGACCAAGAGTGGCTCAAGTCATCCAGAGCCTTGAGTTGTTCATAGCATCTAGAGCTCTAAGCTCATGACCCAGAGTCTTTCATATCAACCATAATCCAACATTATTCATTGCATCTAGGGCCCTGAGCTCACAACGTAGTGTCATTCATATCATCCACAACACTAATCTATTCATAGAATCTAGACCCTTGATTTCATGACCCAGAGTCTTTCATGTCATCAACAGACTTGAGTTGTTCATAGAATCTAGAGCCTTGAGCTCATGACCTGGAGTCTTTCATGTTATCGATAGCTTTGAGTTTTTTATAGCATCTAAAGCCCTAATCTCATGACCCAGATGTAGACCCTCAATTTTGTCCTTCGACACTTGCATTTATCTTAAGGGTGTCACATGCACCCAATCTTTTCGTATGGCACCGCCATGACCCCCTTTTGGGCTTGATCGATTTTTGAACCTTGTGTAGGTTCATCTGCGGTCCAATGTAGTGCGAGTGTGTAGTTCATTTTGGAGTGCTATCATGGCCAACTCCTTAGTTGTTCACATCATGCTAAAGGAAGGAAGTGAGGTCTCTCCCAAAACTTCAGTTCAGTTGGAGTTCGTAGGAGTAGGTTCGAATATGAAGCATCTGGGCTTGTTTTGATTATATCTCCCTCATCCGAACTCAGAATCGTGCACCATTTTTTTTTTGTTGGATTTCTTATTCTTCAAGGAATATTTTATCAAAATTTGAGAATATTTTATCAAAATTTGAGAATTTTTTATCAAAATTTGAGAATGTTTTTTAGGCGGTCGATTGGATGGCAATCAGTCAACTGGTTTGTCGAGGCTGCTGGTAAACGACACTATTTTTGCTCTTTTGATGCCCTATTTCTGGTTGGTTTGAGCCCAGGTGCTCCAGATAGGTTTGGGGAATAGTTTTAGGTATGATTTGGGTTTTGTGGAGAAATTGTAACCCATGTTGAACCCATGTGGATTCTTGGTGAGTAAGGCATGTTAAGGTTATGAGGGGCAGCTGCCCACATTGGGAAAAGGAGAACTAAATGTATTGGGGGGTTCCAAAGCTAAAAGGTCAAGAGCCTTAAGCTCACAACCCATAGTCTTTCATTTCATCGATAGCCTTGAGTTATTCATAGCATAAAGAGCATTGAGCACACAAATCGTAGTCATTCATGTCAACCACAACCTAGAGCTGTTATAGATCCTAAGATCATGACCTAAAGTAGCTCATGTTATCCACAACCCTGAGTCTTTAATAGTATCTAGAGCCCTAAGTTGTTCATACACAAAGTGGCTCATGTCATCCACAAAACTAAGCTGTTCATAGAATCAATAGCTCTAAGCTCACGACTTATAGTCTTTCATATCATCGATAGGCCTATCAAGAGCCCTAAGCACACGACCTAGAGTCATTAATGTCAACCACAGCCCAAAGTTGTTCATAGCATCTAGAGCTCTCAAGTCATGACATAGTGTAGCTCATGTGATCAACAATCTGAGTTGTTAATAGTATCTAGAGGCTTGAGTTGATAACCCAGAGTCGATCATGTTAACTAGAGCCTAGAGCTGCTAATAACCTCTAAAGCTTTGAGCTCAAGACATAAAGTGGTTCATGTTGTCCACAACATTGAGCTGTTCATAACATCTAAAGCCTGGAGCTCATGACCTAGAGTATTTCATGTCAACCACTACCTAGAGCCATTCATTGCATCTAGTTACCTCAACTCATGGCTCAGAGTAGTTCACGTTATCCACAGCTTTGAGTTGCTCATAGAATCTAGAGTCCTAAGCTCACAACCTAAAGTCTTTCATGTCATTGACAGTCCTGAGTTGTTCATAGCATCTAAATCCATGAGCTCATAACCCAGAGTCCTTCATGTCAACCACAACCTAGAATTATTCATAGCATCTAGAGCTATGAGCTTAAGACCAAGAGTGGCTCAAGTCATCCAGAGCCTTGAGTTGTTCATAGCATCTAGAGCTCTAAGCTCATGACCCAGAGTCTTTCATATCAACCATAATCCAACATTATTCATTGCATCTAGGGCCCTGAGCTCACAACGTAGTGTCATTCATATCATCCACAACACTAATCTATTCATAGAATCTAGACCCTTGATTTCATGACCCAGAGTCTTTCATGTCATCAACAGACTTGAGTTGTTCATAGAATCTAGAGCCTTGAGCTCATGACCTGGAGTCTTTCATGTTATCGATAGCTTTGAGTTTTTTATAGCATCTAAAGCCCTAATCTCATGACCCAGATGTAGACCCTCAATTTTGTCCTTCGACACTTGCATTTATCTTAAGGGTGTCACATGCACCCAATCTTTTCGTATGGCACCGCCATGACCCCCCTTTTGGGCTTGATCGATTTTTGAACCTTGTGTAGGTTCATCTGCGGTCCAATGTAGTGCGAGTGTGTAGTTCATTTTGGAGTGCTATCATGGCCAACTCCTTAGTTGTTCACATCATGCTAAAGGAAGGAAGTGAGGTCTCTCCCAAAACTTCAGTTCAGTTGGAGTTCGTAGGAGTAGGTTCGAATATGAAGCATCTGGGCTTGTTTTGATTATATCTCCCTCATCCGAACTCAGAATCGTGCACCATTTTTTTTTTGTTGGATTTCTTATTCTTCAAGGAATATTTTATCAAAATTTGAGAATATTTTATCAAAATTTGAGAATTTTTTATCAAAATTTGAGAATGTTTTTTAGGCGGTCGATTGGATGGCAATCAGTCAACTGGTTTGTCGAGGCTGCTGGTAAACGACACTATTTTTGCTCTTTTGATGCCCTATTTCTGGTTGGTTTGAGCCCAGGTGCTCCAGATAGGTTTGGGGAATAGTTTTAGGTATGATTTGGGTTTTGTGGAGAAATTGTAACCCATGTTGAACCCATGTGGATTCTTGGTGAGTAAGGCATGTTAAGGTTATGAGGGGCAGCTGCCCACATTGGGAAAAGGAGAACTAAATGTATTGGGGGGTTCCAAAGCTAAAAGGGTGGATTTCTAGAGCAAAAGAGGGAGGAAAATGGTGTGGTACAGATGCTGAGAATGGAAGTCTGAGAGGTTTTTGAAAAGAGAGAAAAAAAAAGAGAGAAAAAAAAAATCCTAAGAGACAAATTTAGAAGGGAAACTAAAAAAAATGTGGGGGAAAAATTCCTAAGAGACTCTGAGGGTTTGGGTGACCTAGAGAAAAAGAGGAAGAAGGAAAAAAGAGAGGTCTGAGGGAAAAATTGGGGAAGATTTTTAAAGAAAAACAGAGATAACGAGAAATGAAAGAAAAAAAATCTTAAGAAAAAAAAAAAGGAGAGGTATTTTTGTCTGCTTTGCAAAGGAGGAAAGGAAATCCTGATCACCGGTCTAGAACAGATTTTGCAAAAGAAGAATCAATCTCACTTGAAAAGAGCACCTCTCAAAGGCTGGTTCTTCAGGTACATTTTTGGTTCCTCACAGAATTCTTGCTTGCATTCGGTTCCTCTTTCTGGTCGTTTCAGAATGCTTAATGCTTTATTGATTGGTGTGGACGAAAAGAGCCACAAATTGTTATGTTGAAATTGGTTCTTTTTATTTTTTCCATTATCTTCATTCAGTTGATGCCATTAATCCCGTTTGATTTTGTTCATGTTCAAAATCTATTTTGAATCATTCTCCCATTTTATAAACACAACGCATTGTTTCGGCTAGTTCTCCCTCATCCAGGCTCGGAATTGAGTTCTGTTTCTTTTTTTTTTGGATTCATTATTCTTTGAGGAATTTGCTTTTAAAATTTTAGAATTTTTCTCAACCGTTTGGACCGGTTGGGAACCGGTTCAATCGGTCCTGAATGACCAGTCCCGTTTTATAAACATATTACATTGTTTCAGTCGATTCTCCCTCATCTAGGCTTAGAATTGAGTGTTGTTTCTTTTTTTGGATTCCTTATTCTTTGAGAAATCTTCTGTAAAAATTTCAGAATTTTTCTCAACTAGTTGAACCAGTCGGGAACCGATTCAACAGCCCCTGCATGACCAGCCCCGTTTTAGCATGTTTTAACCCCTATTTTTGTTATGGCTTGAGCCCTTAGAGTCCGAGGCACTTGTGGGCCTCCTTTAGAGTTTTAAATGGGCTCTGAACTGAATTAGAATAGACCTACTTCAGAGCTAAAGGCATTAGGGGTCAGGTAAGTTTGGTTTGATTTGATGTTGGAGATTGGTGAATTGTTGTTTGAGGGAATGTATAAGAAATAAAATAATTGGTTGCCATCATTTCCATTCACATCCTCTTTAAGCGTGAACTTTGATGCTTGATCGTGAATACCTAATACATGCTTGTGTTTGTTGATTCACTTTATCTGCAGTGCATGGTTGGGAACCACAGGTATGCACTTCAACTTTGGATAATGGAATTCACATGAATGCTTGGTGCATGATTGCTATGTATATTTGTTGTGCATTTAAGCTTATTGACTGACCTCTTATACAGTGCTTGGATGAGGACCTCGGGTATGCACTCTGATTTTTACTTGTTGAGTGTATGTGCATGCTAAATACTAGGCGGGTCTATGTGATTCATGTCATTTGTTTAGCCTAAGATTTGTTTGATCTTTGACCCATATGCTCCCATATACCCAGTTCATTAGTAGAGACCAAGTTTCGGGCCTAGAGGGGTGCTACCTCGCATGAGGTACTTTCTCAATAGGTAACCTGATCCCCGAACCTAGAATCTAGTTTTTACAAACCGTTTTTTCCTGACTGAAGTCATGCTGGGGTTTTTGTTCTTACTTAAGTTTTTCCCATTTAAAAATAAAAATAAAAAAGTAAGTGGCGACCCCAAACAATACCATTCCTTATTGGGATAAATTTTTTCAAAACTTGAAAATCAGTTTTCCCTTTTATTTTTTAAAATAGCGAGTCGCGCCGGTCAATGGATCGGGTGAGGGTCCACAAATTGGCGACTCCGATGGGGATCGAACCCAGAATCTCTGGTTTCATAAGAGGATCAAACTTGAACTTGAGTTGGGTATATTGGAGCACATGGTTCATTGACCAATTTACTCTTAGGCTTTATAGGTGATCACTTACTTGGTTGGTATTTGACTTGCACTTGTGATGAGTTGTTGCCTGTGTGTTCACCTGATTGGTAGTGGCATGCTTATTCGTTGTTGTTGGCTCTTGGTTTTGAGGTTCATGATAGGCTTAGATGATTAGCTTGTGTGTAGATTGTATGGTAGGGTATTTCTTTATGCATGACTGCCCTTTCTCTTGCATGACTGCTTGTCGTTTGTGTTTGGGGGCGCGATTGTATTCCCATATTTCCGAATCACTAGTCTTGGTTGACTATTCCTTATTGGTTTCTTGAATTCTTTGGGAGCCATTCCCAACTATTTACCTTCGACCAAGCTAGGGGTTTGGAATAGGGTATAGCATAAGGGTTATATTGATGTTTGGGAGCATTATGGAGATGATGGATATCCAAACAATGAAGACCTACATAGCCCTGAGCTGGATTTCATGGATACCTACGTGGCCAGAGTGTCACTTTGATTGTTGGTTAGAATCATAGGTTGCCTATCCCCTTTGTGGGTACTGTCATCTAGCTTTTAGGACTTGTCTTTTCTTGTTATTGGCTTTTGAGCCACCTTACCCTTGAGCCATGTATTAGATTAGATGTTAACATCACATGAAAGTTCATTCTCTCGGAGGATTTAGTCGTGGGATTACATTACAGAATTGATTTCAAGACTGGTAGTCACAAGGATTGACGTACCACTTTTCTTTTGTAGATTGTTGATTGAGATTGACCTGGGTTCTCAAGCTTAGATCAGGGTCAGAGGCAGACTTGTTAGAGGATCAGACCAATATAGCCAATCAAGATAGACATCAGTTCAGAGAAATATGGACCCGCAGTATGCTACTATTGACCAGTTGGTAGAGATTACAGATACCATGGCGTCACTTAGAGATGCTATTTTAGGACTGGGTCAGAGGATTGACGGGCACCAGGCCCTACCAGTACCGATTCAAGGGACCACCCCACATGATTCTTCCACACCCCCACCACCATATGGACCTACCATATAGCCAGACTACACAGTCCCACCTCCACCACCACCCCCAGTTTAGTCAGCCCCACAGGCAGGGACCTTTGTCTTACATGGTCAAACTGAGACTATACCACATTCTGTTGTGCCCCCAGCATAGGTTGCAGATGATACTCAAGCCCGCATTGAGAGTATTGAGCAGAGGATGAGGTCACTGAATGTCACCGATGGAGTCATGAGTTGGGATGGGTATGATGACCTACCGGTTACAGCTTTTTCGGTTGAGTTCCGCATGCTGAACATTAAGAGATACACGGGGATCGGGTGCCTCCGTATTCACTTGCAGTTGTACAATGTTGTTATACGCAGGCATAGGTTAGACGAGACACAGATGATCATGTTGTTCCCTCTGTCCCTGAGTGGTGCCACCCAACGGTGGTTTGCTTCATTGGACCCCTCACGATGTTGGACATGGACGATCTCGCACAGGAGTTTCTCAGATAGTATTCCTTTAATACTGTAGTTGATGTATCCCGAAGAGAGTTAGAGACCCTCAGACAGAGACCGGATGAGACAGTCACCTCCTTCATCTCCCGTTGGAGGGAGAAGATAGCACAGATTATTGACAGACCCTCAGAGCGTGATCAGATCAATATGATTATACGCAGTCTTCAGCCCCGCTATGCTAGACATCTCATGGGCTTTCCACATATAGACTTTGGCTCCTTAGTGCAGGCCCTCTATGGCATCGAGGAGGGTATATTTAGAGGATTATGGGCAGATTCTTCCCCCTCAGACTCAAAGGGGAAGAAGTTGGGGTTAGGACCTAGGCCATCAGGTGTTGGCACCATTGGTATGATGGGGCATAGGTCCCCGTGTCGACCTCAAACTTAGAGGTAGTTTTTAGATAACTCTTATTAGATGATACAACATGATCAGTACAAGCCAGTTATTCCCATTAAGCCAGTAGGGCCTCCTTATCTGCATTCGTCGCCACAACCGGTATATGCTACACAGGCATTCCAAAGGCCACCCATGCAGTTCCATCAGTATAAAGCACCGCCTCCGCTAAGGCCAGCTAGATAGTTCACATAGCTTGGGATGCCATTGAGCAGAGCATTTCAGAGATTGGTTAAGGGGGGATTGATTGCCCCGTTACCACCCAGACCACCACTACGGCCTACCCCACCAAGATTCAGGATAGACCTTCACTGTGCTTACCACTAGATAGTGGGCCATGATATAGGCAGTTTCTTAGCACTAAGACAAGCTATACATGACTTGATTGATTAGGGTTTGGTTGATTTGGGATGACCCGTAGTGACCACAAACCCATTACCTACTCATGACACTAGAGTTGTACCTCCACCCCTAAGGGGAATCCATTTGATTGAGCACATAGAGGGTGATGTATTTATGATGGGATGGGATGGAGAGGCTCCTCAGCTGATCAGTTTCTATGAGGACTCAAATTTCATTAGATATACTTTAGACTAGCAGGTCCCCAGGCCATTCAGGTTGGCCCCAAACAAGACTCCTAGATGACCATCAGCACCACCAGGATATTTGCAGCATGCACCACCTTTGACACCTTTCATTCTGTTCCCAGAGGGGTATGGGCCTGCTCATAGAGATGTTTAGATAGTCACACGGAGATTCGGAGTAGCACATCCTCCACCCGTCGATAGGTCATTTGCTGGTACAATTGCTAGAGAGGAGATTCAGAGAAAGGATGATGAGATTTTATGACAATTACGCACTACGTAGTCTTGCATATCCATTTGGAGCCTATTGGCCTCATCTAGCACACATAGAGATGCATTAGTCAGAGGCCTTGGCCAGATAAGAGTTGATACTACTACCACCCCAAAGGGGCTAATTCACTTTCTGATAGTTGATAGGGCTACGTGCATTGTGTTTTCCAACGATGACTTGCCATCGAAGGGGTCAGGTCACATTCGCTTTTTGTATATCAGTGTTGCATGTTCAGGCCATCGGGCGCCAATAGTCTTGCTAGACAACGACTCTGCCCTGAATGTTTGTCCTTTGGCTACAACCATTGCTCTTGGCTTTTCTCCATCTGATTTTGGGCTATCTACACAGACCATCAGAGCTTATGATGGGACTCAGAGGACAGTTATGGGTACAATTACTG